>NC_091753.1:47072002-47099502 GCF_043380555.1 Nothobranchius furzeri
TTATATAGTTTGAGAAAACTTTCAATAGCTTTTGTAAATCACTCGTTTTTGTTTAAAAAAGAAAAAAAGCACATCATTAATCGTGTTCACGCCATACATTAGTCAGTGTGCTTTACTGTACTAGGAATCTCATTGTCTCCACCGTGTCTCCAGAACAAGACTCACTGAGGGGAAATGTATGGATTAAACTGGATGAATAATAGATTATTCCCACGATGCAGTTATTGTGTGTATGAGTGTGTGTCCATCTGTTCCTGTAGATTGTGTGTGTGACCTGAAGGCCATCTCTTGGTTATTAGTCATGGGCTCAATGGAGCACTTTACTTTCAGCCCCAAGACCAAGACAAACACGCTCTCTGCAACATCTGTTTCTCCAAATCTGTACATTTAAATACCATCATATCAGTCACAATCCAAATCAGGCATCAGACCTTCTGGTGCTCCAAGTCAGTTCTCTGTATCAGGAACTCTATCTGAAGAGCATCAGCAGCATGGACAGTTTAATGATCTTTTCTCTGTAGCTGCCCTTGGAGATCCCCCCAGCTCTCACTTTTTGGAGATAAGCTTTCTAAGCTACCTCAGGACCAGAGCGCCATCTGCTGGTCACAGCAGTCTCTCCTGTGCATCTACAGTCAGCCCATCTAGTCAGAATACAGGACGTTTTAATGACTAAAAATTGTGAAAATTATAACATTAGACTTAAAATACAAAAATCCCAAGTAGTGAGAAATGTTTAACCCTCCCACTGTCTTTATGGGTGACCCCGCGAGGAAAGTTGACCATTGAGCAGGATTGATGGTTTATCCCTTGAGGTCCACATGGCAGGGGTGAGGTGGTGCTCACTCCTCACCCCTGCCACGTGGACCCAAGGGACAAACCATCAACCCTGCTCAATGGTCAACTTTCTTCGCGGGGTCACACCCATTAGGACAGTGGGAGGGTTAAAGGTGCATGAAGTTAGAATGGCATCTTGTGTTTAAATATAGGTACTGCAGACTTTATAAAAAAGAAAAAAAAGCAGGCCTCAGCAAGAGGTGGGCCATATCATATAGTTTACGATAATGGTAATTTTTTTCTTGCCCAGTTAAAAAATATGATTTGCTAATTGAATGACAACATATTATGTGCACACGGGTCAAGCAGCAAAGTGTTCTTGTTGTGGAGGCTAAAGCCTGATTCATGCTTCTCCGTCTGCGTCAGTACGGAGACACGCAACGTCCTTGCGGGCCTGCTGGAGAGCTCTGCAAGGATGGACGAAGTCGAGCTCTCTTTTCTAAACATCCATCAGTCGAGACAGACAATGCAAGCTTGTGATTGGTCAGGACACCGCTGTCGTCTACACCGCCGCCATTGCGCCCTTAAAAACATAAAGAGAGCTGAGGATAACTAACGGCAGACACAGAGCAGCTTGAAGAATACCTCGCGAAAAAACTCTAAAAACATGAATGTTTCATTCCCCGTGACTGGAGGAGTGAACAGATGCGCAGCAAGCGTTTTGTGGACAGAAATGACAGGAAACGTGGGTTTAGAGGTGGCGAGTGCATGAAGAGGTGGAGGAGAATGAGAGACAAATATGTTCGTGTTAAAAAGTCTCTTATATACAAAAAAACATAATATAAACACACTATCTTGGACCGGATACATGACAGGATACCACAGAACAGCGCTACGTCCTCTGTTGTCCTGCCGGGGAATTGCTTTGCAACACTCCCCAGGAGACGGAGAAGTATGAGAGCAAAACGCTTCCGTCAATCCGTGCGTGTCTCTCTCTTGCGGAGAAGCATGAACCAGGCTTTAGCTGGATGAAAACAGCATTGGTTTGTATGAGCAAGTAGGGAATGCTCCACGTAAGTCCTGAGGTATTTTGGCCACTGAAGCCCCCGTAGCGGATGTCTGGTCTCTCCATACAAACAGGAAAGAGAAATATGAAGCAGCAAGCTAGCAGGAGCCAGACATACCAACTCTTGACATTTAGCACAACCAATACAGACGAGACCGGCTCCTTCTAGCCTGCTGCTTGTTAGGTGTGAGTTTATTTTGCTGCATTGAATATTCTTGTAGAGCATCTTCTGTAGGTTCATTCAGTGCATTGAGCCATCTTGCATTGCTTGGTTCTTTTAAAACACAGAGAAGAGTAGCTGTTCTTGTCATTTGTCCTCTGCTGCCTGCAGATAAAGGGAGAAGGAAGCGACGCCAGCAACATCAGCACAACTCTGATGATGGCTGTAGGTTTAAGCTGAAACCATTTTTTAATATCTCAGCAACATGACTGAGACCTTACTTTTTTTACACCATTAAATATACATATTGCACCTTTAAATGACCTAATAGTTATACTACACTACGTCAACATTAAATCTGACCAAACTTTGTAAAAATGGCATTTAAAAATGTTACACTAATTGAGCGACAATGTTCGGTTTTTCACAAATCGGAAAACTAGTTGCCACATATGGATTAAAATTATTTTATTAAATTATAGGTCAAACATTTTTGTATATACTTTACGAGAAGAAAAATATTGAGATTCATATATGGCATATATTCAGCTTTGGTCCATAAAGCTCAGTCCTATTTCCACAGTATGTTTGAAGTGAATGAAACAAACCAGAGGGAAAAAAAGACATCAAGACAAGCAGAGGATTTTATAAGGAAACTTTATGTGTGCTTTGTGAAATTCACTTTTCATTAGATAGAAGGCGTAGCAGTTTCCAGTACAGCAGATAAGGTTTATTAAAGAGTACAAAAAAAGAAGAAAAAAATCAATTTCAGAGTTCATTTAAGTCCAACATCTCAGGGAAGAATAGGGAGAAATTGAAAAAAAAAAGGTCATATTTTGGTCCGAGTCTTTTCTTCTCACTTCCTTTCCCGTCTGTCGGCCCTCCTCTCGCTGCCTCCCCCCTCGACTCCCATCAACGATCAACAAATGAGGAAATCACTTTTTCTGTTTAATTTGGACTGGAAATGTATTCAGAAAGGGGCTGATCAATTCCTAAAAGAACTCAACAGAATATTCACAACATGATTGCATAGCTTTTTTCTCTTTATTTTATTTCTTCATCATTATGGAATGTTCACATAAAAATTCACCAATTTTCCTCCCTTCTTTAGTTTGCATTCCCTTGAAACAACAAAACGAATGGAGTAGTGAGGTAAGGAGAAAGTGAAAACGGAGGAACAGGACTGCGTCTACAGACAGGCACGTTTTAGGACTTTATTACGTTTTACAAAAACTTGCCTGGGGAAATGTCCACGGCTGTTAAAGTGAGCATCTTCAATCAGAAGTATACTTAATTTTGTCAAGTTTACCTTTTTTTTTTATAAGTTACTAGTTTTGGATTTAAATGCACTAAGCTGAAATGAAAAGTTTCATAGAAGAAAAGTTTGTAAAACTGCTGCTGCCCATCACCAAGACTTCAGATATGGTCTCCTAACTTCCGCTCATGACCAAGTGTTTTTCTTAGTTAAAAAGAACAAACACATATAAAAGCTCAAACATATCTGCTGATAAAACCTGAAAAAAAACTGCTCCGTGTACATCACTGACTCCGAGTTTCTGCTTTATTATTTTATTCATAAATTCTGCTCTGCACACTGGAAACCCATATTCCTCTTTACTGACTAGGACTGTTCGTGTGTCGTTTCTCGCACTGAAAAAAAAAGTCTGTACAGCGCTGAGCCCCCTCCCTCCCTCCCTCCCACCCACCTGCTCCAGAAAGTACAAAGGAAATAAAGACGGGGGGGAGGAAAAGAGTATGTGAGACAGGTCGCCTGATCTAGCAACATGGGGATTATGGGTAAAAAATGTTCTTTTTGTTTCCAGGTTGGTCAAAGAACTCCCCCTCCCACCAACCTGCTTGACCCCCACAGCATATATCTCTCTAGAATCTAATACACAAACCTTGCCAGGTGCCACATTACACCCCCCTCCCCCCCACACACACACTGGCAAGAAGAAAAAAATATAATAAACAAAAAATTAGCATAAGTATCAGATTGGCATGTGCCCACCCCTCAGACTCCAGTCCTAGAAGCTGCCCCTCCCCTGTTTGACCCCTCACAGGAGTAGAGGGTGAAGCTAAGAACCCGTAATGCCCCCCCACCCCTTGCTGCCCCTGAATGTGCCTGTTTGTATTAACCGTCATGTTTAAACAGCTGAGGGTCAGGGATTATTATTCCAATAGTTTCTAATCCAGCACATTCAGGGGCACCTTCCAACACAATGCTGGATTCCAGGTGTGCCCCCTTCACCCACGCATCCCCTCCCCTACAGGTCACTCTCTCCATACAGAGCGGTGGAGAAGGACATATAGTCGAGGGCGCCGGGAGCGGCGTCGGGTCCTGTGTAGGGCGCCATGCGGGCGATGCAGTACTCCGCCTGGTCTGGGGGGAGCTCCCGCCTCAGCTCCTCTGCAGTGATGAAGTTCTAATGGAAACAGAAACATCACGGTGAGCGATGAACAATCACCATGGTTAGGGAACCGAAGAGGAGGAGTGAGGATTTATTTTCTCCTGCACCCCTTTCAACAAGCCACGAACTTCAATCTGCTGTCCAAGGCTGGTAGACTAAAGCCCTTTTTATAAGACAGCATGCCGGCAAATCGCCGTAATGTCACCACAACCCGCCATGCCAGCATGTAGAAGTGTGAATTTTGCGGCGATCATTCCGCCTCGCTTGGTAGTTTAACTGCCATAACTGTCTGTCTTATAAACGGGAGGGAAGTGTCATGATCACATGGGGAGTTACTGCCGAACTCTGGCTGGCTACCATATTGAAAATCAAAGTAAAAAACAGGCCGTAAGTTTCGATTTTGTAAACAGAATCAGCTGCGATGATAATCTGGAGCAACGCAGCGCTCCTGGAGTTTTTCTCTGTTAGAGCTGGAGGCCATATCACCAGAGGCTGCACAGGGACTCTGGGATACAGACACCTTAAGGTGCAGCTTATGAAAAAAAATGAATGAGCGCATTAAAAAGCAAGTTATATCCCAGTTCAACGGATGTCTGCGGCAGTGCAGAGACTACCCCTATGGCCCCTTTTATGCCGCCATAATCTTTTGTGAAAAGGACACGATTGTGCAACATTACCGCCAAGGTCTGAGCACTTAAACGACTTAAGGCTGCCTGATGCCACTTCAGCGTTGCGGCAAATTGACGGCATTGTTTTGTAAAAACGACTTAAGTGGTGGAGTTTTAAAACCCCAATTGAAAGTAGCCAAAGTCTACATTTGTTACAAAGGACAACCTAAAAGAACGTGAGAAAATCTCGTCAAACACTCAACACTGCTGCAGGTCACACGTTTACCGTTTGGATTAAATCTTTCTTTGTTTGAATACATTTTTTTGCTCACACTCACCTTATCACCAGCCAGGATCTTGAAGGAGGCGATGACCTGATCGGCGCTGTCCGTGTCTGTCGTTTCCGTGGACATGAAGTCGATGAAGGCCTGGAAGGTGACGCTGCCGGTGCCATTGGGGTCCACGATTCCCATGATGCGATTAAACTCTCCATCACCCTGGCAACCGAGAAGCTACAGGTTAACCCAAAAAACGTTGCACTCAGATGCACACAGAACATGACAATCTACTGAGTGAGTCAAACATCAGAACTTCCGTTAAAAAGACTGAGCTGATAAACAGAAGTTGTGATATTTTTCGTTTTAGACATGCACACAGACACGGATTGGCAGCAGGTTAGGGAGACGACGACAGATGACAGGGACAAGACAAACACCTAGGTCTAACTTAGGCTAGCTGTCATCGCTAGAAGAACAAAACTGATGAGAAAAGCAGCAAAAGGGTAGGAAAAAGAGAAAAGTGTCTGCAGGTACAGATATGACAATTTAAATTAACAAATTTTGTTCATGAGTAAAAGTAATATCAGTCAAAGCCAAATAGGATCCTTCATTTAAGTTATCACATTTGGCAGCTTCACATGTCTTTCTTTGACCTGCAGACACTGGGAGGAGCTTCACGCCAGAAGCAGTACCAGGTTGTTTCCCGTAGAAATGAGTAGAGCCCGGAAATCATCTGAAACCATCTGCCCTGATCGCTTCTGCAGACCGCCACAGCACAGCAAAGACCGGAGGAGGGGGGTGAAGCCACAAATGCAGAGTCAGAAGAGAGGAATGAGAGGATTCGGCAGAAAGAGAAAGGGTGATGAACAGGAAAACAGATAAAAAGAAGAGAAAGTGAGTGAGAATGGCCAGGGTGGTGAGAAAGATAAACAAAATAAAACAGAGACAGTTAACAGAGAAAGTCCCACAGGAACATAAAACCAAACAGAAACATGAGCGAAGCGGTGTCGGCTCAGAGAGCGCTGACTCAGCACAACCAGAAACCTGTTGAAGACAGAGTCCCCTAGTGGACAAACAGGGACATAACAGCCCTCCCTGGTCTCCATGCTGATGGGACATATCCCGTCTGAGTTCATCAGGAGACTTGGAGCAGGAGAACTAACTGACCTCTGATCAGACTTCGTTTAATTATTACAGTTCCCTAAAATCAACAAAAATTTAAGATTTTATATCTTACTTATAAAGGAAAATCGATCTCGTGTGCATTAATTTTTTTAAAGGCTCACAGGAAGAAAACTGAGAAAATAAGTCAATAATTAACCTAAAAAATTTTTTTTATTGTCCCGTCAGCGATTGGAGCGCTCCTGCTCAGAGGCCTGATGAACAGCAGCTCGTCCTCCATCCTGGTGCTCCTACCGTCTTGTCGTTCTCCACATCGTAGCCCAAACTGATCAAACAGGCCTTGAACTCCTCAGGCTGCAGAGCCCCGCCGCGATCCTGAGGTCAAACACCCATAAATGACAGCGCACCACATCATGAGGATGAGCCAAGGGATGGAGGAATGATCCACAGCATGCGTGAGGAGGATGGAGACATGGAGGACACAGGGACAGACATTCATGGATGTTTAGACAATGTCCACACAAACACACTACAGTACTCGGCTCCAGGTGGCTATGATGATTTCATGGAAAAAATAAATTTAATTTCACCACAGAAAAAAGTGTGTGTTCAGAGAGCTGTTGATGTAAACACATAAGATAAATGATGGTGGTCTCTTCATTTTTACAAGCTTCCAGATCAGTTTTACCAACAACCACAAAAAGAAATAACTTACTTTGCTGTTAAATAAAAAAATAAAGGCATTTTGCTGCATGAATTCACTGAAAGAAATTAAATGTTGAATTTACTTTAAGTTAAGTAAATGGAAACCTAGTTGCTCAGATGTAAAGAGTAATACACATTTAGTTTTAACAAAGTATAACAAGCAACAAGGTTTAGTGGAACCATATGAAGTAACTTCATATAAAGTCAACATTTAATTTCTTACAGTGTGGGTTGAATACCTCCAAGGTAGCAACTCCATAATCAAATAATGTTTAATAAGAGAGCGATGAAAAGAAACTTTAGATTTTCAGAGACACGGTTTCAAGTGCAAAAGCTCCTGTTCTACAATATTCACAGTAGAAAAAAGGACCAACATATACTAAAAATAATTTTTTTCTGTGGTCAAAAAAGTATTTTGTAAGGTCGGATGATTTTCAAAACACTGATAAAATGCAGTAAGAAATCAGAAAATGGCAGACACTTGGATGGGGTTTGTTGCTTTCTACTCACTTGTATTGAAATTACTGTAAGGTTACACAGGATTACCAACAGTGGTTCCAAATATATTTAACCTAACCAGCTTGTTTCAGTGCAAATTCTACTTCCTGCATCCCAACCTGCCGCCTCCAGACAGTTTTCAGCTACGTAAACATCTCAAATGAAGATATATTTAAAAACAAGGCGTCTGATTTTTATCCAGAAACCTTCAAGAGCTGATGATGCTTGTTGATATTTAAAAGCTTCTAAAGGGTTGTTACGCTTAACAGATGAAAATAAAACAAGACATTTTCTTTAAGCGTTTACTTGTTTTTGATAGGCTCGTCAACTTTAGGTCTAACACACTGAAAGCATTCATGTCAGTGGTGTCACAAGATTTCCAAATGGCCTGGCAACAATGCGGTGAAATAAGGGATTGAGCGTGTTTGGGCCCCTGACCTTATCAAAGTGGTTGAAGGAGGCACGGTACTCGTACAGCTGCTCCTGGCTGATTCCCTTGGCGTCACGTGTCAGGATCTGGTTCTCCACCTCGTTGATGGTTCTGGCAATCGTGGTCAGCAGCTGCTCCCAACCAACACGGAGGTGCTGCAAGGCAAAGGACGCATGTTTAATAAATTCAACACCTTCATTGTAAAACATTAATTCTGAGCTCTGCAAAAAAAAAAAAAAAAGCCAATCTGACTTTATCTGTGACTGTTTTAGCTTACCTCCATGGTGTAGGACGTGTACTGGTTGTCGAAGATGAGGGCCTCCTGGATGTGCTGATGGTGTCCCTCCAGCTTGTTGATCTCAGGCATGTAGGACATGATGGTCTGCTGGTACTCCTTCAGGTGGGTCAGCTGATCCTCAAGAGTGCCGTTCATCTCAATGGATATCCTGCCAATCTCCTACCAAAGCAAACAGAGCATTTACTATCCATGTTGGTTAACTTTGCCTGAAATCTTAAACACAATATTGTTTGAGGCACACGTGAATATGACACGTATAGTTCTTCTTTTCTTCACGTCAAAATTAATGTTTTTGAACACTCAAGTAGACGATAAGATTGCAGCAGAACTTCAGAAGCACTTCGTCATCCACCCGCTCCACACTGCTCCAGCAGACGCTGCTTTCACTTAGAGTTCACAGAGCTCAACAACATTCATGCACAATCGCGGCTGGCTGGTTGAGTCTAAATCTCTACAGGTGGCTACATTTATCACCTGTACTTTATACCGTTATGCCGAGCATTACTAATGGGTTTGCACTTCACGAGAAACTGCTTTATGAAATATTTTCTTCCTAGCATTAACTTTTTATTTTTGAGCTCACAACTTTATACCGTTTGTGTAAAATGTGATAAATAGCTGACAGAAGAGCTTCAACACACGGATGAACACCGTTACCTCCATCTTGGCCTGAATGTAGGCGCCGACAGCGTTGGCCTGAGTGGCGAATGTGGCTCTCAGGGTGTCGTTGGAGTTCTGTTTGTTCAGCTCTCCCTGCAGGGCTTTATCTCGTTGTGGCACCATGGCCATCGCCTGCGAACACAAAAGAAATTAAAAAAATAAATAAAAACACACACCTTCATACTCAAAACACTTGGTAAATAGCCTGTATTTGTATAGCACCTTCTTAGCGTTCTACAGCCCCCAAAGGTGTTTCACCACACAATCAATCATTCACCCATTCACACTTCGTTGATGAGCTACAATGTAGCCACAGCTGGGGGGGGGGGGTACTGACAGAGACGAAACTGCAGAACACATGCCTCGCCTCTGACCACCACCAGCAGGCAAATCATTATCTGGTTGGAGCCGGGATCTAACCTGCAACCTTCTGATTACTGGGCAATCCGCTCTACATCCTGAGCTACTGCTGTCCCTAACAGTTAGACAAAATCAATATATTACTCGTTATTATTTTGTAGGTATTAGTTCCTCCAAATGTATGAGTCAAAAACCAGGATATGCCTTCAGTTTGTTAATTTTGTACAAAAACATTATCTAAAAAATCCTCTAAACTGGTTCTGTAGGGATCACTTTATTTTTTTGTTGACTAAATTTCAATAATGCACTTTTTACAGGAAACAGCAAAGAACTCTAAACTTTTCAGATTGTTGCAGATTATGTAAATGAAAACTAAAATGTCTGGGTGAAAATAACACAAAACTACAGGAAATAGAGAGATTAAATCCCAAAATAATTCAATTGAGGGAGGAACTATTGGTAACCAATTGGGGAAAATGGGATAAATCATCTGAATCAATGCTGTTTTGATTTGATTTTACCTCCATGTTTTTATTGTGTCCTGTTTGCCTACATTTGTTTAAAAATTAAAAAGAAAACTAAAATGTCAGTAAACATCTATTTTTGTTTTCATTTAATTTAATCTGTTTTTAACCAGGAAGAAAATCAGTTCAGATTAGAACATCTCTTAGCAAAGATGTCCTGGCCAAGATTATAGCAGCAGTGTACTAAAGTCAAAAAAACAAAAAAAGAAATTCCCTTTTTAATAACTCTGAAAGGCCCAACTTCCTCCTCCACTGAATTCTCTTCAAACAGACTTTTAAAACCCAAAATTTAGGATGAAACAAAAATCAGTTATGATTGAGTTTCCTACTTAGATGTGCTAAAAAAAAAGTCTGTTTCAAAAGCAGACCCTAAAACACATTTTCTCCCAAGTTGATTTAATATTGTAAAAATTTGTTTATATTGTTAAATATTTGTACTTCTTTCTCCTTATTAGAAGCAAATAGTTTTTACAAATAAATTAAAAATCCTCTGATTCAGAAACATCACAAAAGTAAGAAAAATATGCAGATTATAAATAGACCTAACAAAATCAGATAGATCCTTTCTTCGCTCATCCTTTACTTCCTGTTTAGATTTAAACACCAAAACCACTTTATCTTTTAGCCTCGCTGTTAGCAGCTCACCTTTTCCCATTTGTTGTCGATGCTCTCGGGTGTGATGGTGGTGTAGGGGTTGGCTCCGCTCAGTTTGATGCCGTTGCTCTGGGCGATCTTCTGCACCTCAGCTTGGATGGACTGGATGGCCTCGCGCTCCTTGTTGGCCTCAGGCAGGGTGGCTTTGAACTGCTCGTGGGCCGTGATCAGACCCTGAAGGACGAGGAAAAACATGTTTGCATTGGTCCGTCTCAGACATCATTCTGATGATGTCAACAATCGATCTCATCACATGAAAATAATTCAGATTTTGATGTTCTCAATCATTCCGACAGAGTTCTAATCACCTGGATTTCATCAATGTTATGAACGATGAACATATCCTGCAGGTCCTCCATGGCTCCCTCCATCCAGTTGTTGAAAGGCGCTGCTCTCTTGGCGTACTCTAGGTAGAGCTCATCTATCGACTCTAGCTGCTTCTCTGTTCTCTGTGAACAAAGAAACAAAGATAAATCAGCCACAGACTTAATATTTGGCTGATGCTACTGTTTTATTTGGAAAAACAACAAATTAGATCAAGCACTAGAAAGATTATGAAACCCATTTCTTTACTTGTGCAGAAAAACAGCCTAATTTTATGATCTAGTTTATATTTTTAAAGTAAGGGATATAAAATTTTGGTCTGAGGAGATTCAACTATAAAACTTGATGATAAAAATCTGATCAGGCAGGAAAGAATAGTTTATCTCCTGCAGTTCATTAAATTATGTGGTTAAGTCAGGCTACGTCAGAGGCTGTTTGCATGTAATTTATCATCGTCACTCTGATAACGGACTGAATTGGAGCGAGTCATACCTCCAGTGAGTCTTTGCGGTTGTGGGTCAGAGTTCCCAGAGTGTCCCACTGGTCACAGATCTTCTGACAGCGGGCATTGACGCTGGCGGCGTCGTAGTAATCCAGTTCACTGTACAACAAGACCAGACAGCGTGTTACAGAGACACGAAACCTCTCATCTCATACCATCCCGCTGAGACACTTCTCCTCCAGCTCACTTGAGTTCCTGCGCGATAGCAGCAATCTGCTCCACTCTGTCCTGATGGGCAGCCAGGTCGCTCTCAAAGGCCTCGTGTTTCCGTAGCAACGCCTTCACTTCTGACAGGGTGGAGGTCTCGTAGTCTTTTTGTGTCAACATGGCCTCTTTACCTGCACATGTGATGAAGTTTCACGCTGTCAACTAACCAACTGGATCTGAACCTGACAGGTTCGTCATGAATAAAACAAATGACGAGTTTAATAAAACAAAATGAAACACGATTTGTGTTGAGTTAAAACTGAACAATTGGAGGTGATAGTGCTCAACCGCCACTGAGAGCAACATCCCCCAGAAAGCACCACCAAAATGGCCACCGATTGGTGATGAAAAACACCTGGGCAAAGATGGTGGGGGTTCTGTTCTCAAACAAGGTACAACAAGCAAGCAAGCTCTACTCATGAGTTGACTCTAAAAACGCCAATGGTTGGTGAATATTATTTTGTTTATGATGTGAAGTTGTTTAAGTTGACCACTAAAGTCATGTTGCTTATGGGTTTGATTAAATACAGGTGTTTTCAAGCATGTAGACATATGATTTGCCATGGTCATCGTTACACTTGATGCTTTCATTTCCCTTTTTAAAAAGATTGAAACCTTGATGTATTGATTGAATTTTAGTGATTCAGTCATGTTTGAATTTATTCATTTACACTGTTAGTGTAGGAAGATTTAGTTTAGGAAGTTCTTTGTTTATTGTATTTTGTATAAATTATGTGATGTTTAACACTTGTCTCTGTTCTTTGAAGGTTAGCAACCTGATAATCACTAAACTGGAATAATAAAGATTGTTGGAAAGTGAAGGAGTTGTCCCAAAGTGTCCCTTTGGAGTATAAACAAGAGTGAAACTCAACAATTTGAAATCTTCACCCATCTGCTCGGCAAAGAGAAATCTATAGCTATAGGCTATAAATAAATACAATTCAAATGCAGTAACTTCATAGCATACATCTTGTGAATATCTTTTAAAGAGATATTCACCCCAAAGTGTGTGTGTGTGTGTGTGTGTGTGTGTGTGTGTGTGTGTGTGTGGTGTGTGTGTGGTGTGTGTGGTGTGTGTGTGTGGTGTGTGTGTGTGTGTGTGTGTGTGTGTGTGTGTGTGTGTGTGTGTGTGTGTGTGTGTGTGTGCGTGTGTGTGTGCGTGCGTGTGTGTGTTATAAGTGTCTTGTGATTTTTATCTTGAGGCCCTTTAGAAAACAATTTTCAAAATTAAATGTTGTCCGTTGCTATATTCCCCATAGATTGATAAGTAGGGAAACAACTATTTGTAATCAGCCCAGTCATTCTCCTGATCTGGCACAACCCCTATAGCTTTAGCTTAGCATTAAACAATGTAAGTGAATGGGATCAATTTTTCAGATAGACATGCTGGAATATGTGTGGACAATTCAATCCGGTTTTTAACCGGAACTGTGTTTTCAGACACACCACTTTTGTACCAGAACTTGTCCTTTCGGCTGCCTTCACACAGCAGGGAAAAGTTCCAGATGTCTGAGGGGGAGGGGGCGGGAAGGCTGTACCCGGATATTGCGTAAACAAAGTGCGGCGGGCGTACATGCGTCATTTCCCCAAACAAAGCTATTCAGTCAAACATGGCCGGCGAAGAGCTAGAATTCCTCTCACTGATCGGACTTATATTAAGCATAATTCTGCGCACACGAAGACGCATTAGAGACCTGGATGACGAAGCTCAATTGATAATAAAGGAATCACGGAAGCGGTGTGAAGCGCTCCGTCGCGCGTCTAGGAGACGGTACCGTAGGAGGCGAGCTGCCATGGTTCGCCGCATGCTGCAGGAGACAGCGATCCGGCGTATATGGAAACATTGACGACCAAGTGGCGAAGTTTTCTGGTCAAACGCGTTGAAAAACTTTGGAGATGAGAAGTAGTATCAACATTTTCGAATGTCTCGCAGGACCTTCAACTACCTGTTAAGTTTGGTTAGGCCTGTTTTAACACGGAAAACTACAAACTGGCGCAGGCCTTACGAACCTTCCCTCAGGCTAGCCGTTGTTATCTGGTGGTATGCCACACCGAGCGAATACAGAACCATAAGCTGCCTGTTTGGTGTTGGTATGTCCGCTGTCTGTGTATTTTTGCGGGAGGTGACAAGTGCTCTGAACGACTGTTTGCTAGAAAGTTTCATTTCATTACCAAAGCAGGACCAGCTACAGCTCACACTGGATGGATTAGCTGCATGCGGCTACCCAATGTGTGGTGGAGCTATAGATGGAAGCCACATTCCAATCAGCTTCATATCACAACAGAAAAGGCTGGCATCCCATTGTTCTACAGGCTGTTGTTGACCACCGTTTCTGGTAAGACTGCTTTTGTGAGAGCATGAATTTCTATGTTGCTGTCAAGAGCAAATATACATTTTATGCGTCCCTTTGTTGTCTGGGGCTGTTATGTTGCAGCACTAACGAAATGCTTTGTTCAGTTTCACAGATGTTTATGTTGGTTGGCCTGGTCGAACACATGACGCCAGAGTACTCAGCAACTCTACCATCTTCATCAAAGCCGAACAACAAGACGGCTACCTGTTCCCCGTGAGGTATGCCTCAACCTCTAATGCCTCATTCCCATCTGTACCTGGTCGGCCCTGCCCGGATAGCTCCAGTTGGCCCCAGCCTGACCCGGTTGATTCCACACATCCTTGCTTGGGTATGCAAGGAATGCGGTCAGAGACATTTTCAGTTTCTAAGTAATCAGCATGATAATGAATTGAGCATGCCTTAAGCCAATGTGGGCTGATTCTACCCACCAATCACAGGCTTGCTCTAATGGAAGGTGTGAATTTGCTGACTGGCTTATCAGTCAGCAGTGGGTGTGTTGGCCCTGGTCAGCCTGAAGCAGACCACTTCAGAAAGAGGGCTGAAAAAGAGTCTCGTTGCATCCTGAAAAAAGGCAGGCCACCAAGATATGTAAGCAAGCTATGCCATCTGGGCCGGGCCGACCAGGTACAGATGAGAATGGCCCATAAATTTACACACACACACACCTAATCTTTGTTTTCTGTCCTTCTAGATGTCCAGAGACATCAATGGTGTAGAGGTACCGGTTCATCTGATCGGGGATGCGGCATATCCACTGAAGAAGTGGCTGATGAAGGGGTTCACACAACACCATCGTCTGACGCCTGAACAAAGCACCTTCAACTATCGTTTAAGCTCTGCTCGGATGGTTGTTGAAAATGCATTTGGGCGGCTTAAGGGGCGCTGGAAGTGTCTGGCCAAGCGTTGTGATGTGGACATTCACATTATGCCGGACATTGTGATTGCTTGTTGTATTCTTCACAATGTCTGTGAGATCAACAAAGACAATTACCTTGCTGACTGGAATACTGATGCCACTGAACTACCTGAACCTAATGCAGAAGCTGTGTATGTACCTCCAGTTGGAGGGGCACAGCTAATTCGAGAGGCAATCATGCCTGTACTTTAACTGCATTTCAAAGTGATTGTGCTTCTTGTCCAAAACTGTGTTATACATTTTGGGATTGTAACTATGTCAGCTTCCTCTAATTAAAAAGCATCAAACTTTTAACAGTGTTAACCATTCTTCACATGGATCAGAATGCAATCATAATTATACCCAAAAAGGTTTTTATTTGCCAAGCAAAAAAGTAAAACAGACACTGCAAACGGAGTTATAAATTTTGTTGTGCAAAATCTGTCACTTCAAGTAAAAGAAGATTAATTAAAATGCAAAACATGCCAAAAAAATTTAAAACTCAATATCCCCCCAAAAATATTTACTGACTGATATTTAAGGCTTGTATTAAAAAACAAACAAAAATAAAACCTCATTTTAGTAGATTATACAAATGGCAAAAGTTAAAAAAGGTGTCAAAAAATTTGAAAATTAAACTGAAATGTAACGGTCTCCAGATGGAGTACGTGGGGTGCAGCAGTCTGCACTGATGGAGCTCTGCAGGTCAGAATGTTACTTCAGCCAGAGTCTGAAGGTGGAGGGACAACTTCCCAGGCAATGAACTACAAATTGTGGTAGTTTGGGCCCGGCATCCATTCGTGCTGCGGCTGAGTGAACCTGTTCACAAGTTCACGCATCAAAGATGTTACATCTTTGAATGTAGCTGCTTCTTGTTGCCCCAACGCTAAGTTTTCACGAAGATAATGCTTTTCAAACTCCCTCTGCTCCTGCATTAATTCTCGGTCACGCTGATGGCTTCTCTCGTCCATCCAGTGCAAAGCCTCACTACATTCTGTGTGGGATGACTTGTCTCTCCCTTTTTTGGCGTTGGAGTGCTGGATGCCGGCTGCGATGGGGTGCTGCATGATGGCCCTATTGAAAAAGAGACAGTGTCACATATATGCTTTAGTGTTTCAAGGTATTTTGTGCAGTGGGGTGATTATCTGAATTTGGTGCAATACAGGTTTACCACAAAGGCAAACATTTAAACTCAACTCAGATATAGTAACAAAATATATGTTCAAAATGGGACACTTAATGTATGTCCTATAATTTTTGGTGAGTTTTCCAATAACTATAACCCCCAATGTGCACGTAACTCAAAAAAGTCACCCAGCACTTTTCTCATCACGTGATCAGTAGGAGCAGTTTAGATACCAGAAGTTAAAAGCCTGCTGTTTAGGTCTTAGTTGTCTGCAATTAACATTTTTATAGCTACAAACTGTACATCTGCACACCCAGTCTTACAACAGCATCTGCTTGCTAACGTGAAAATTTACCTGCTATGGAAGAGCAGTCACTGTCCGACGCGACTTGGGGCCTGTGGTTCTCGCTGCCGTCCATGGCGTCTTCTTGGGCCCTCTCAAGGGAGCTGCAGCTGGCCTCAGAGAAGTCCTCTGGTCAGTTGGAAGCTGTAGCCATGCTTCCACACACCACAGCAGGGTTTGTGGTTTTTTGAGAACCTCATATATTTTCACATAACTCAAAGTAGCTCCATTCCATCCTGTTGTTGCCACTTTTCCTATTGTGGTCACATACCTCGTGGTATCGACGCTTTAATGATTTGAGCTTCGATATGGCCTGCTGTTCGCTCCGGTGCGTTCCCAGTTCACGCAACTTCGTTATGAGGCGGTCGTAGGTGACAGAGTCTCGCGCTGTACCTTGAATACTCTTCATAATTATCATGTCTCCCCTCACCGTGAGTAGGTCGCGAATCTCGGAATCTGTCCAATTGTTCGACATGTTTGAGATGCTCTGCAGAAGATGTTCGCCTTCTTTCCACTGTGTCTTTGTGCTCAGGAGGGACATCACGTGATATACCTTCCCGGTCACGTGATATATATACGTAATCTAGGTGCACACAGCGTCCCCCGGTCCCCTCCCCCTCCTCCCTGTCCGGAACTCGACCTCACCAGTCTGAAGCAGCCACCTTGTCCGTAACAAGTCCGGACCTGTTACTAGGTGCGTCGTCCGGTTAAATTACGGAAAAGGTTATCCGGATGTTTGTATTCAGACACAAAGGGCTTACGGCCAGAGTCCGGAACATTTCCGTTTTTCATGGCGTGCCTGAAGGGGGCTCAATTCTGCTTGGTGACCTTAATAATCATATTGACTGCAAGTGAAAATAATAAGTAAATCTACAAAATCACAGGTGCCATTTTAGACTTGGGACTACTTTATAACAAAGTACAGTAAGCTGAGTCATTTTAAAGTAATTCTAATTTCGTGGTCGAGAGCTAAACAAGGATGTCACTTTTTAACGAAGCAAATCCACATGGGAACATAAAACCAACACACATCCATACATAACCTCAAAATCACACGAATTCAGGAGAGAAGGTGGTCTTATTCCGAACAATGAGAAGCTTACCATCCGTCCAGGACTCATGGATGGCTGCCTTTTGGTGAAACTTCTCTGCCAGATGCTCCAGTCTCTCCAGACGTCTGATTTCACTAAGGATCCACTCCTCGTAGCCCTTTTCTGCTCCCTCCAAAGTGTGCCACGCCGAGTTGATGTCCTGAAAGCAACACAGCAGACTTTACTTTACTGTTAAATCATTTTTAAATTGGCCACTGAAAACCATTTGAGTCATTTTGTAAAACCTGAACTCAACTAAAACAAGCTTTATCACCTTGTTTATTTTCAATTCATGCAATCTAAGAAAGGAAGAAGAGCTTTTGCCAATTAAATAGAAATAAACTAAAATCCTAGATTTGTTAATATAGATAATAAACATTAAAGGCATACAAATCCTACTCTGATTCTTGTTTTAATGAAATACCTACATTCAGCCACAGACAGATAAATGGTTTAAAAGATTATCTGCAGATGGGTTATTTTATTTTAATACTATTTAAATAAATAGTTTGCATACGTACAGACACCATGCGTCCTTCTGATGGCATGAAGGCTGGTCTGTTGCTGAGTCTCAGTTTAGTCTGCAGAGTGTTGAAGCTGATCTCCAGCTGACATTTCTCCTGAACCTGAAGATCCCAAAAGATCAGAGAGTTATGAGTCAGAATGAGCAGAGGAATGAAAGGACACAAAGCTTTTAGCAGCTCTAGATTAATAACGTGATACAGATGTTATAAAAGCTAAATCTGCAGAAGGATAATGCTCATAAGATAATTTTTGCAGGAGTCTGAAGGACCTTGGGTGGTTTGTGCACTGTGCGGTAGTCTCTGAAGTCCTCCTGTTTTGCCTGCATATCATTTACGGTCTTCTCTTGGGTTCTGTCCTCCAGCCAGGGGATTGTCCGACGAATCCACTCCAGCAGCTGGATTTAAGGTGGAAGAAAACAAAAAAATGTCTAAACAAACTCATTAAATGTAAGTGTGATAAAGGGGGGGCTTGGTACTTACATCACTCGCCAGCTTTTCGTAGTCCTCCATCATCTGCTCGTTCTCCTGGTTGACAGCCAGAACTTTGCAGATACGATTTGCGGCCGTCTCAGCCTATCAGAAAGCAGCATGATGAGTAACCAACAGTGATTAAAGCGTTCATCAAATTCCACCTACTGCATGTTTAATCCCTCATATCAAACGGCGGACATCAACTCAAAGGTTTTTTAAATTAGTATCACTGCATTTGTGCTTTTATTTCTTAAAAATTGTGCAAAACCACTCCACACACACAAGCAGTGTACAGTTAAAATCTACAAATCATAAAATACTTGAATAAGGACATAAGAATGGTTTGTTTAATTAATAAAAGCATGCTACTGCTGCTGGTGGTTAGTTAAAAGTGCCAAATCAGTTTAAACTTCATGCGTCTCCGACCAAAACCATGAATTAAGATCTAGTTACAGGTTTATGGAGCGCTGATCCACATCAGTGTGTCTGCCTATGAAGTAATGCTACGGTACAGCTGAAATGTAAAGAAACAAACACTTTGACAAGCTAATTATAGTCCACATGATCATCTCTTACTATACTACATAAATTCAAATATATCAAATTATGTTTATTCTGTTAGGAACGGATCCAGACTAGGACTTGTAGCTTTCAATTTGTAACATGAAACTTTTGTTTTGTAACATGAGACTTTCACTTTGTAACGTATTCTGGGATGTAGGAATGCACCGATACCAATACTGGTAGATACCTTTATCGGTATAGGTAAAAGTTAACAGATACCATGAACCGATACCAATGCAGTTGTTTAAAAGTTGCTTCACTGTAACTTGTCATTTCTGTTCACCTAATAGTTTAGTTTTGTGATAATTTCTATTAATATATTTTATTTTTTATCTACCTCAAAGTCTTTTCCTGTTGAAAGTAGAGAAGAAAATAAAACCTGTATTCCAATTCATTGCATTTTTTGTGTGTGGAAGAAGTATCGGTAATAGGTATCGACGAGTATCCAGATCCAAGAATCGCTGTCATATTAGTTTGGAAAAAAGTGGTATCGTTGCATCCCTACTGAGATGAGTTTTGATGTTACAAAACAAGTTACAAGTACATAACTCTGGATCCTAGTTCCATTTTTCTGCAGTAAAACCATAACATTATCATAAAAACTAACAAAAATTTATGTTTTCACCTGCTGCTCAAATACAACAAGAATGTAATTCTTTTCACATGATAATAAAACATTTGGGTTTAAAAGGTGTTAATAGATGAAAAGAAACTGGAGGCATCAAATGTGTTTCCCAGTGATGAAACCAAACGGGTCTGTCCAGTTGACCTCATGTTCTGCATAAATACTTGGCAGAACCCCGAAACAAAAACAGCAGCAGCATGAGAACGGAAATTTACAGATCAGATTGAACACCAATGTTTGGGAAACACAGCTGATGACCAAAGACCCAAAACAGAAGCATCAGAAAGATTTAGCTTCACCAGAGTTTCCATCATGTTTCTAAAGTACCACAAAGAACATCCAAATCATAAATTTAACTCTCACTGGAAAATATTCAAAAGGTCCAACAGGCTGACTGTTGGGAACAATAATGTAGGAGCCCACTACAGTAACTGTTTGTAGTCCAATTTATGGTTAAAATATTGCACAAATTGTAAATGTAAAAGTTGATTATAAAACAAATATGACCATTTTTTGTTGCATAACATCTTTGAATAAGCCTTCCATTTAAAATGTTTAGTTTTACTGGACAATGTGGGCGGAGCTACGAAGAGAAGAGTAAAAAAGTGTCATAGTAAAGGTTCAAAATGGGAAGTGACCTATTCTTATGACCTTTTTTAGTTTATGGTCTCTGTACTAACTTGTGGGTTAGTAATTTTTTTCCCTTTTATAGTTTTGTGCTGTGCATGTTTGTTTTTTAAGTCAACAGTTAATCACAAGCCAGCTCTGAAGATCGTTTATTTTGTTCATTTTTTGGATACGAATTATAACTGAGGAAATGAGTGTCAATCTTAAGATTCACTCATTTAGTATCTAGAAATAAAAAGCTTAATTAGTGTTCAGAAGTATACTTATTAAAGAAGGGACTCAATTTAAAAAGTTAATCAAATTAGAGTCTTTATAATTAATCTCAATTATTCGCATTTTAATCATACAAGACAATTTGCTCCCATGCAATTTTTTTCAAGCACTAATTTTTTAACGCATTGCTTTTTTCTAATTAATCCTAATTTACACATTAAATACCCACCTCTATTATATCTTGATTCTGCTCCAAAAACTGATTATTCTGTCTGTATCTGATGGAAACCCTTTATGATCAAAGTTTTTTGCTTGGTTTTTTTTTTTTTTTTTTTTGAACGGTTGAGATGTTAGTGCGAGTCTGAAGGGCTCACCTTCTGTGCACCAGAGAAGGCGTGATAGAAGCAGGATACATAGGTCATTATGGCCTTCTCATCCGGCCTCAGAGTACCCACGATGTCTACACATCCCCAAGCAGAGAAGAGACAGGCAGAAAAACAGGAAGAGTCAAGCTGAAGCCCAAACACCCAAAGCGAAAACTTCTCCTGCTCCCTGCAGGATGTGGGAGCAAATGGAGGTCAGGACTCCCCCGTTTAGTTGTTCCTGTAAGTCCTGTGTCTCCAGGAGAGGAGGATCAGAAAGGCTGCAGAGGAGCCATGAGTTTATTATCGGGACACAAACACACACCCATGGGCTGATTAACGAAGCTTATTGAGTCTGTATTCAAACATTTGAACAACTTTGGAATTTTATGCTAAACAGCTAATCTGAATATATCCAATTTCCACCTTTTTGACAATTTACAAAACCCAGTCAAATCTGTCTGAAATACGACTACAACACCTTTCATTCTTTGGAAATCCAACAATAAAATTAAACCTACAGATCTGACAAATCCTGATGATTTGACAAGTGAATAAAAAAAGATAAGTGGGGGTGTAAATAAAGTTTCACTTACAACAGGAATTAAATAAACTCCACCAAAATGATTTAGATCATATTTTTCTTTTTGTGATTTATTATAAAGGAGTTCCATGTTTTCTTCCCCTCCTGCGAATGCTTTGTGGCATAAGCTCAATAAGCAAAAGGTTTTTATGAAATGCTACACACTTAATCATAAATGCAAACGTACGCATGCGCGCACACACATATCTCCACTGAGACTGGTGTAACGTCCAGCAATGGTCAGTTTTTAGGTACAGTTTGACCATTCAACATCTGGTCAAAAAGGAGACACGAGACTGCATGTGTTCCCTTTAAATTGGCCTGCCTTCATCCCATCAGCTGGAGCTCAGAGCCTCTCTGCAGCTCTGAACACAGATAAATTGTCAACAATAATGTTCTCTCCTCAAGGTCCAAGCTTCCCTTATCGTCTAACAGGATTCTTCATGCCTTTGAATAAGGAACACTCGCAGCTCGGATCAGTTGCTAAATCAAAGAATGATTTCCTAAATTTAATATGAACTTCCAAGACTTATAAGCTAGATAATCAATAAACAAATGTTTGTTTATTGCTACTTATAATAATTATAGTATAATGAAATGTTTTCATTAATCTGTGCTCAATGAGTTCGAAATGAATGTTATGTTATGATTACAGTGATTCAAATACGTTTCAGCATGTTAATATGATGAGGTCATCACCATTTGCACTCACACAAGAACAAAGTAAGGTTAAGTTTAACTCATGACACATAAATAGCTTTTTACCCCAGATCAGAGCCTCCAGATCAAAGAAAGTGTGTTTCTAAGTTGTCTTGATAATATTCCTCAACTTGAAAACCTCTGGTTGGCTACACAAATCATAACATGAGAACATTAAAACTGGATCACTCTGGTGATTCATCAGTTCAGTTCAGCTCAGCGGTTCAGTTCTAGAGAACGCTTCAGACCGGCCATCTGAAGCAAAACCCTCTTCAACCAATCAAAGCTTTTGACACGTCGTCAAAATGTTTTTGCACCTGCGAAGCTGATACCGCAACAGTTCCTGCAGAACAAGCTGATATTCTTTTGACTCCTTAAGAGTCCCAGACGCGTACGTTTCCATCCATCAGTTGTGACCCGAGACATCTCTGGACTGAAGAGTCGGTGCCACGGTATTCTACAGCCTTTCGGTGCCAGAGGTCATCCGACCTCTGACCTTCGGATCTACCAAGAGGGTCTCCGAGAACGGGTGAAGTAGACACACAGATAGCGTCTAATGTGCTTTTGATAATAATCAACTTCCTAGCTTAACGCAAACCAAATTCTTTTACATCCAGAACTCAGCTCTCCTAGATACAGAAGTTCTGATAACATCGCATTCACACATAGGTTCATACATCACATCGAGATCCATCCACCACGGTAAATGTTAGTTAACTGGTCAGTTTTAATTGTTTGTAAAATAAATTCTTACTTTTATTAACCTGACTTTTTTCTGAATCAAAACGAAGTGTGTACAAGTCCTTAATAAATAAAGAATCGTAGAATCTTCTGATAAACACAGTAAAGACCAAGCAGGGTTGATATTCTATATTTAGATAGAGTATCACAGCTTATTGGTCATAAGTAGAGGTAATATATTTATTGAGCTCTTAAAGCACTCAATTTCCTAAACCCTACACTGGGAAACAACATAAACAAGTTCTGAGTGAGTCAGAACATTAGAGGAAAGGGAGCAAAACAAGTGACACATCAGCTGGCTTCCTGTCAACAGTCTATGGGGAGACGAGACAGGAAGTGGAAAAGGAGGAGAGAATTTTTGACTAAACACTTGCAAATAAGATTTGAAGGTAGCAAAAACCACAAAAGTGGCCTCTCCCTGATTAAAACCACTATCACTAACAAAACGCCACAAGATTTTCATATCAAAGCAGCCCATTTTCTGTTTGACAGCTAATTTAATGCAGCAAAGCAGATGTAATTTGCTGTTGGACCACGTGGTTGCACTCTCCACCTTGATCACATGATGTCACACACAGTCTTTAAAGGTGAATCTGGCTCATTATCAGCTTAACTTCAAACTGCATCAGGTAAAAAAATACAAAATGTCAGATGTTGTATTTTCTTCCAAGAAAATTAACTTATGCCAACTGACAAAATGTAAAACAAATTTGTGTTTTCACTTGAAACACTTGAGTAAATAAATGACAGGAGAGAGCACAGTGGATCCAAACATTTCTTTTGAAAAGGAGGAAATCCACCTTTTAACAAGGGAAGGTCCCTTACACCGAGTCTCAATCTTAGGAAATGACCCTTTGTAGTGCTGCCCTCTGAACAACAATGGTGAAAAAATGTGTCTTGAGATAACTTTTGCAGACTTTTTAAAAACATTTCTATATAAAGAAAACCAGGATCTGAACTGCAGCGATAACATCTGGTAACAGCAGCAGCTTTCTGCGGCCTACAGACTCATTTACTAGTGCTTTCATCACCACAGGGGTGTGTGTGTGTGTCCCAACATTTCCAGTACTGCTGTTGAGGCACAGTGCTGCAGAGAGTGAAGCCATGCTGGACAGGAAGCAGCACCTCGTTAGTAAAAGGAGGTTAAAGGTCAGGTCAGCTGGTACCTTCTGTGCTCCAGAGAACGCATGGTAGAAACTGGACACATAAGTCATTATGGCTTTCTCATCTGGACGAGCAGTGTTCACAATGTCTACGAGGGGGAGACCATGGTTATGAGGACATACACACATAAGCAGGCAGGACGTGTGGTCACACACACACACACATACAGGACAAATAATACACAGCAAACATTACACAAACACAAAAACATACATATGTCCTGAAAACAGTTTAAAATTCATGACAAACATTTAAAGACAGAACAAAAACCCGTTGGTTGTGGAGTCGACGCCTCTCAGCTGCTCATGTAAACAGATACAGCTGTGCAGTTAGTGGCTTCATTCACATGCACATCCACACACTACAATGTACTCTCATGGTGCTGCAATCATGCTCCAGGCCAAAGCGCAGCTACAGTCACATGCAGAGCGAACATCAGGACATGTTCACAACTGTGCTGCAAAAAAAACTTACACAAACTGCAGGATTTCAAACGATTTAAATACAGTTTCAGCATCACTTATGCCACACTGTTGTGTGCAAATAAACACAAATATTACAATCTGCTCAATTGTTGTACAGATCAAAGGAATCACACACACACACAAAAAACACATTTCTGCCTACCTTCAGCATCCAACATTTTAGGGATGTCCAGGTGCTTCTCAGCCACCTCAAAGGCATTGTTTAGGTTAGTTACGGGATCATCCTACATGGATCACAGCAGCAACATGCGTTAGTATTACAACCTGGTTAACCTAAACAAAAATGTTTCTTTCTAATCAATGCATCAGTTCACCTTTCTGAGACTGTCGTAGTCGATGAGATCGGGTCTGTGTCTGTGGATCAGAGCGTTGAAGGCGAGACCGTCCTTCCAACTGTTGGAGGAACAAATTAAACTTCAGTGGAGGCACTGTAAACACATAACTGTTGTTTTCATATATATGGATGTGAGGAGTGCTGTTAAATACCTGCATACATAATTTATAAAAACTATTTAAATTTTTCATTTCTTTAACTTCTTCCTTTTTCTTAACCGAATCACTGTTAGGTTGTTTTTTTTACCGAAACTAAAGTAATGAAGGTTTTGCATGCTCTATGCATCTTCTTACATTTTTAGTAAAATTTCACTTTCAACACCTCAAACATCTTCAGAATTTCCACAACTTTAGAGGTGAAAAAGGTTCAAATTCAACCAGCAGGGGGCAGCATTTGTACACATTTACAGAAGAATCTGAGGAGAATTTAAATTCTTGAAGAGCATTGAGAACATCCCAGTCCGCCTTCAATCAATTAGTGCAATTACATTTATGAACACATTTAATTTAAAATGATCCTTGAGCAAAATCTTTATCATTTAATATTCTAATTGAACAAATACTGTTTATATGCTTGTTAAAGATCATCCAGCTCCTCAGAAACTTCAGCTAATCAAAAACATGTTTTATCACTCAACTGTCTCGTTGCATTCATTTCCAAGATTTTGAAATCTCAGGGTACACAACTAAATTCCAGCAACCTTCCCAAAAACACTCGTCAGTCAGAAAATGTCTCAGAAACACTAACGATCAAGAGATTTGATCAAAAAAATAAATAAATAACTTGGAAGAACCTAAGCGTGTGTGCGTGTGCATTACCTGATGTGGAAGTTCTGCACATTGACGTTCTTGTATGGAGCAGTCTTTCTCTGGCACCACAGAAGAAGACCCTCCTTGGCGGAGGTCTCTGTTGTGAGGAAGATGAGACGAGTGATGTAATAAATCTTTTTATCTCTAACTCACCAAGTCAAACTGGAGAGATTGTTGTGAACCATCAAACTTTTATTCAGTAAGTGGGGATTTATTTTAGCAAATAAGTGTATAAAACTGAAGAAACACCGCTCATCTGGGTTGAGGTGCTGGATAAAAGATTGAATGAAGAGGAACTAAACCCGCACACTTCAATCTGCGATAACATAATATTTATTCTTCTCAAGCTTTCGATCAAAAGACCTTCATCAGGAATTGTGCGTGTTCATGCAGAGAGTTCCTAGTTAAGGAGAACAGCTGATGTAAAACACCTGTGCTAATTCCACACAACAAAGCATTATGGGGGATGGAGTCCCATTTACAAAGCAGTGCACTGACACAAGAAGTTTACAGAATCTTATAAAAACACTTCAAAATCACCTACGGAAGGAAGAGATTAACACATTGCAGGCATCAAGCTAAAAAAGCCATCATGGAGCAAGGCAATAATATATATATATATATATAAAAAATAATCCAACCATATATTTTTAGAGAAATACATTTCAAAATCCTCATTAAGATCAAATGGTTGAAGTGTATTTAAAGTGTAGATCCAGAATAGTTCCCTTTGACAAAGTTTTTTATCAATGTTGCCTCCTCTGTGTAATGAAATATGCTCCATCCCCTGGAATCTAAGTGAAGACATAGGATGTGAAAAATCATTGAAATTATTACGTGCTACTGGATAGTAGGGCTGGGGGTAAACGATTATTTTTAAAACGATTATTCTGACGATTATTTTATCGAATAGTCGACTATTCTAATGACTATTTAGAAAATTAATCTAATGATTATTTTTCTATTGCACAATTAACAAAAACCAGAAAATCTCAAATAAATTCCTCAAAAAAATTGATAAATTCTTACTGTAAGAGAATAAACACTACAGGCCTTCCATTTTGTATAACACTGCTTTTATTGTGTTGCGGTTGGTTATGTTCTGGTGACGTGTAGAACTTGGGAGTGCAGGCTGCTGCCTGAGAGGTGGTAGAAGATGGAGTGTCTCCATGCTTTTTTGTTTTGGTCACTTATGTGCGTGAGGCGAGTGGTCTTACGGGTTAAACCAAACTCAGGTGATATTTTACACTAAACCGAAAACCCACAACACTCTAAATGTAATAAAAGGGAGATCTGCACCACAAAAAAGATGAACTCTAAACCAAAACGTAACAGCTTATCCAAACGCAAGAAGCTGTTAGCGAAGATGCTAACAGTAGCTTTACCAACGTTAAGTTCAAGTTACCAAGTTTAAATAAACCAAAAACACCCAGCAGCAAACAGACCAGCACGGAGGAGAGACTGCTACCACCAAAACAGCTCTCCTCATGTCTGAAAGAAGCTCCTTAATGAAGGGAGAAGCGCTCCCGGTGATTTTCTACATCTGCGATAGACACGAAGCAGCGCATCTGACCCCGGAAGTTGTTGTCCGTTGCCGGGAGACGAAGGGGCAAAACAGGAAAATAATCTAGTAGTGGACGGACGTTGTTCCGGGTCTTCGGTATTTGGCGGAGATTTTAGTGAAGGCGGAGAAGAGGGCGAACTAGAGGAAAAACGGGCAGATTCCTCCTCTATTTACAAACTCCTGGGGATGCAACAAGTGGGCGCGGTGCGTCGACTTCCGGATCTGACGTCGACAAATTTTTAGAATCGAGCCGTCGACTTCGTCGAGGCTTCGCTACAGCCCTACTGGATAGTTCACGTCCTTTCGTCTGATTGAACTCTTATGTTCACTGATCCTTTGTTTAAG
>NC_091753.1:47469502-47599502 GCF_043380555.1 Nothobranchius furzeri
CCGGTCACCTCTTCTCGTTGTGCAGCATTTTCTGCCACACTTTTTCCTTCCCACAGACTTCTCACTGAGGTGCCCTGATACAGCACTCTGGGAACAGCCTATTTGTTCAGAAATGTCTTACTGTGTCTTACCCTCTTGCTTGAGGGTGTCACTGATGGCCTTCTGGACAGCAGTCAGGTCGGCAGTCTTATCCATGATTGCGGTTTTGAGTAATGGACCAGGCTGGGAGTTTTTAAAAGCCTCAGTAATCGTTTGCAGGTGTTTAGAGTTAATTAGTTGATTCAGATGTGTAGAGTTAACTGCTCGTTTAGAGAACCTTTTCATGATATGCTGATTTTTTGAGATAGAAATTTTGGGTTTTCATGAGCTGTCTGCCAAAATCATCAATATTAGAAACAATAAAATGCTTGAACTACTTCAGTTGTGTGTAATGAATCTAATATATATGAAAGTCTAATGTTTATCAGTGCATTACAGAAAATAGTGAACTTTATCACAATATGCAAATTTTTTGAGAAGGACCCGTATATACATTTATAGTGACAAAACATAATGAGAGATTTAAAAATGGCTCGGTACCAGCCGTCTTTGTGTGAAAGGCTAAGACGTACTGCTGGAATTTGTTTATGCTGGTAAAACTGATAAGTTATGATTATTCACACGTGTTGATTGGCTGATTGTGTGTTGGGTTTAGTGTGTCTGTGTTACTAGATGGTAAGCAGTTTCCTTTGCGACAGCAACTGGTTATACATAATTGCTTTGTGTAAACATTAGAAGAATGTGACCTTCTGCAAGATTCTTCAAGTAAATTTCCAGCACAGAACATGAAAGAAAGATTGCATGAATTATGCATTTAGATCTGGGTTTGATCCTGAATAACAAAACTAGAATGATCTATTTAGGGCATAATAAATAAAACTTTTTAATTTTTGTGTAACATTTATTTATTTTCACATTAGAGCTCTTAGTGCAAAAGAATATATACATCTATAACCAGGTTCTTTGTAATTTTCAACTTTCAGGGTGTATCTGTCAACAGCGGTAGATTGCAGCTGTTTAACTTGCATCAAAGTTTGATCGATTGCTTTTGGGCGTACATGAATAAAACATCCCATCATTCCTTGAGAGAGTGGAGAAACTCTCACATCTGCTGTAAACAGAGTCTGTATGTTTGCACCTGTTGCACAGCAGCGGGAGCTGCAGAAGAGCAGCTTGGGTTGTTAGGGATGTAAGTGTGTTGAAACGCAGTCAGATTCACTTTGTGTGCTGCATAACGTTATGTTACGTGTGTCAGTATGCAGCTGTGTGTAGGTTTGTTGTGTGGTGGGGCAGGTCTCGTTCCTCTTGGGTCTTCTCACCACAGGGCAACGTGACAGAACCTGATGGCAGCAGCGGTGAACAGATGGCCGAGTGTGTTCGTGTGCCAACACTGAGTCAGGGGTCACAGGAAACAACTTACCCATTCAGGAGACAACATTCCTACAAATGAACATGCTAACCTGATGCTACCTTAAAATACGCTGTGCACCTTTAGTGACCTTTCGAATCATGATTTTCATGCAAGCATGTTCATCACACTGGGAGGAGACTCGAGGGGTGACCCAGAACTCTCTCTAGCATATAAACACCTTGGGATCACCCAGGAGGGATAGGGATATACTCACCTGTGGTGCGTGGAAGACATTAGGTGAATAGATGGAGTTTTGAATTTAAATGGTAGATATTTTTAGGAGAAACTTAAACAGAAGTTAGAGATTTTAAATCAAACTAAATGCATCAAGATATATCCTCGTTAACCAGGAAATTACAAACTAAAACTATTTAAAGGTGTGGTTGACAAAAAACATTTTTAATGATTATTTCTGATTATAATCGGTCACTCTGAGTTTTTCATGCAAGCTGAACATGAAAATAGTCTCTTACACCTATCTCCTGTTTTATCTTCTGATAGAAAATAGATGGTGAAACTAGGATTCGAAAATCCTCACACATTTATGTCACACTGTGAGTTTGCATTCATGGCCTCGCCCATCTTAACTCTCTCCCGCTCACAGGAAGGAGAGAGAGCGGAGAGTTTCTTGGGCCTGATCCCAGTACTCGCACTTCCACCCTTGCACCCTTCAATTGGGCGATCCTGACCAGGGGTGCGAGTGTATTGGGTGTCCTGATTCTCAAGCGCGGAATTTGATCACGCCCCTTTTGCACCCTTGATCCACACTTCACCCAATCCATTGCTGCCGGAGAAAAGACTCGAGTTCTTTTTCTGAAAATTTGTATTTTCTAATAAAATTAGTTTCAGCACGATTAGTTGATGCTCTGAATGTTTTAGACAAAGCAGCAATGAATTTAAATATATTTCTAATAATTGTTTGGTTGTATGTTTGAAAGTTGTTATTAAATGTGTTTGATAAAAGTATAACAGCGACCAAAATCCTGGCACGCACTGTGATCGATCACACAATGCTCCATGTCTCAATTCAACTATTCTTTGCACACTTGTGTACCACGCACTCAAAGCCTTACTGCGCACTCTCTCCATGTGCGCTTTGCTTAAGACCGCAGAGTGCAGTGTGAGTATTAGGCCTGGGTGATAGTGACTTTGCAAAATGGCTGATCTCATTCTGTTAGCCAATCAGAAGCAAGGGGTGTGCATATCATTGATAACATTGAGTAATGCTGCTGTTTTCAGATCACATCTGCACCAGCAAACTTCTGCATCTCAGAATGGGAGCATTATAGCTTTATTTTTTTACTTTTAAGACATTCATTTACACTAGAGAACACTGAAAATTTATTGAATAAAACGAGTAAACCGCACCTTCAAAGGTGCGGTATGTAGGAGTTTTACAGTGAAAAAAATCACTAAACAGTCCAACGTCTCAATCATGCTGGGAGGAAGATTACATTGAAAACGATTTAGGAAACCAAAGAAGTCTAATTGCCTTCATTTGAACCCTTTTGGATTAGATTTACTTCTCAGACAGCTGGGGGGTTGCCAGGGTTTCTTCTTAAAGACTGAAGGGGGGCATTGTCATTTATTACAATCTGTCCTGCCTCCATACTTTCTGCTTCTAGAACCAATCATATCTGAACCCACAAGTTTGCTAAGTCTGCGCCAGCATTAGTGATTTAACACCAGCCATCAAAAAGCAGCAGTGTTGTAGACGGAATTGAAGCCAGTAGTGATGTATGACTCATCTTTGCTTCTCATCTAGAATCTTCTGGTACTGGTCCGTATCTGGCAACAGGTGCTCAAAGCGCATTCGTTTGTTTAGATGCACGCTTTGCTGTACTCACTTTTGACCACAAAATCTCAGTTTACTTCATGCACTTGTAGGCAGATTCAGCTAATTAGATCATCATATTTTTGGAGAAAACCGAATATTCCACCATCTTTTACTTTGATACAGATTTTTTTTAACCAATGTTTTCACACTGTCAGTTTTGTGAAAAAAAAGAAAAAAAAGAATTATTAAAACAGGTTTCCAGGGCAGTTTTCATAAATGACCTTTCAAGTTTGTTTAGAGCATAGTTGTATTAAAAAAAGTTATCACCTAAATTTGATTAAATACATTTTAGATGAATATAAAAACAGCTTTAACCTTCTTGTTTCATAAAAATAAATGCTAACTGGACTCTTGTGTCACTTCAATAACATGTGGAGTCCATAGAGAGAATTTGAGGGGTTTACTAAACTAATCAGACGGTAATGTAAGAGTTTTATGTGCTCTGAAAACAAACAAAAACAGGCCACTGCTGTTTTATGTATTACAATTTGGAGCTGCTGCTGCCTATTGTGCACTGAAGCATTCTTTCATCAGCTAAGATAAATGGTTACCATAAACATGCTGCAGATCTCAGTCCCTCTCAGCAGAACAAACCGTTACATAGGGTGAAGTAAATTACACGTTCAGATATTGTTTCTCTGCTCTGAAGGCGTCTGTTTACTGTCATGTCTGTTGAACCTGCAGGAGACGGGACTCCTATAACTCGTAATTCACGAAGGGCAAAACTAGTATTAGTCATCACAGTCGGTGAAATGATATTTTGAAAATGCTAACGCAGCTACCCCAACAGTAGAATGCATAAAATACAAAAGACTGCAATACATTGGTCAAATGATATAACAAGAACTTGAACCAGTCATTTTCCCCCAAAGTAATGAAACATTGATTCTTGAACATACATTTTTTATAAAAGAAACATATTTGAAGTCAAAAAAAGTAATTTTCTAACTGCACAACGCTGCTGCTGTTTTCCGTGCCAGTCCACCCAGCAACGCCGATAATACACCCTGAGACTGGAGCTCCTCTAATGAGTTGATTCACACTCCAGCAGCCAGGAAACTTGGAGGTTATTTTGCCGTTTTCTCATCCCTGGGAAGATATGAATCTGCAGCCTGGAAGCCAATCTTACATCTGATGAATACAGTCTTTTGGCTGTTCCTCTCATCCCGCAGCTCTTGTCTTTCTTCCCATCTGCTCAGTCGCAAGTGATAAATGGTGGAAAGTGGTTGGGACCTGAGAGTTAGAAGACTTACAATGAGACAAACCGGATCTAAATTCTGCATACAACAGAAAAAAAAAAACAACCTTCTTTCATCAACCACAGTTACTTTGACAGAATGACTCAAACTTGGGATCAATACTTCATCTTTCCACATTCAGCTCGTGTAGATTTCTGGGTAGAGCTCTCTCATCTTCACAGCCATCTTTCTAGGGTCAATTTTCTCTTCCTCACATTCATATCTGAGTCATGGAGTTGATCAGACTTCTGTCAGACAACAGATGCTTCAAGCGGCTTTTAGCCACTGGGAGATGACCACGGTGCAACTGAACTAAAAGCTCGGTTCCACTTCGACGTCCGAGGTGGGGAGGGTCAGAGAGCTGTTTTGTCTGTCCCCGTGGTAAAACCGGTCCATACAAATGACCTGGATGGGGGGAAGAAATATGTCACTACTTGCGACAAGCAAAACAAACACCCGAATGCTGTTGTTTGGATTGTCATTTGTTATACACAGATGTGAGAAAATGCCAGCAAGTAGCAGCAAGGTTTTGTTTACTTCAGCATTCCAAACATTCCTCACCGTCGTCAGCGATAGCCACAATCAGGACGAGCTAGATGGATGGGTAAGAAATTGAAAAGGTTTTAAAGTTAAAGGTTTCTCAGCAGATGGCTGCCAAAAGATTCGAGCAAACATCGGAACGGTGCCAGGCCAAGCTGAAGAAATTTTAAAGCTGGTGTGACACGACAGTATGCATTTGTTTAATCCTAGTGAGAGTCCAAAGTGCGATTGAAACACTCTCCTGAAATTACAGACCCATACTGCTCCACACCGGCCAACGATGACCCACCCTGACTCGTTCCAAACCTCACAATGGAACCGAGCTACAAGACACTGCCTAGGATTAAGGTCATTAATCAGGGGTACGAAACAGGGGACCCGTCTCACGGGCCGCATCTATCTATCTTGCGTGCCACATATTGGGGCCTCCAAGCTGTATTTCTTTCACTAAAGCCATGTACAAAGCGGGATTCAATCCTTCAAAAAAATGAAAACAGGAACACAGATTCTGCAAAGGACAAAACTGGCATAGCTGGAACCACAGGAATCAATCTGTACCACTGTGCTGTGCCAATAGAAACCAATTTTGCCAGTTTCCACCAACACCTGACAAATATCTCTTGATGCTAAACTCAGGAGGAGCCCAATGTGTGTGGTGCTTTGACAAATGATAGAGACTAAAGCTCTGCTGTTTCCTCTGATGGCCTTTTCTACAATAGAATAGAATAGATTTTTTTTTAGAATAAAATGCCTTTATTGTCACTATACAAGTGTAAAGTGAGATACAGAGCATCTCCTACTCAGTGTAAAACAAACATACTTGGGGGGGAGGGGGGGTACAGTTCTGCAGCGCTATGTGCATGTGGAAAGTAAGTGTTATATACAAATTATTGCACAGTATTGTTACAGTTCTGCAGCACTATGTTCATATGGACAGTAATGTTATGTATATACAATTTATTGCACATGGAATTTGGTATCAATAGATAGTGGTGGTCGATGGAGGAAGTGGGAAGTGGGGGGCTGTGTTATCGGTGCATGTGTGAGTTCAGGGTGGTTATTGCTTTGGGGAAAAACTATTTTTGAGTCTGTGGGTTTTTGTATTAATGCACCTGTAGCGCTTCCCTGAGGGAAGCAGTCTGAACATGTTGAAGCCAGGGTGGGAGCTCTCCTTGATGATGTTTGCTGCCCTACTGAGGCAGCGGGAGGAATAAATGTCCATCATGGAGAGGACAGCCGATGATCTTCTGTGCTGTCTTTACCACACTCTGAAGCCTCACTCTATCCGCCGTGGTGCAGCTGCCGTACCATACCGTGATGCAGTAGGTTAGCAGGCTCTCAATGGACGAGCGGTAGAAGGTCAGCAGCAGGTCGGAGTTCAGTTTGTACTTCCTGAGGACTCTCAGGAAGTGCAGCCGCTGTTGGGCCTTCTTGATGACCGCTGAGATGTTTTCCGCCCAGGAGATGTCATCAGAGATGAGGACACCCTCTCCACACACTCCCTGTTGATGTAGAGGGGGGCCAACTCGGTGCTGTGTCTCCTGAAGTCGACAATGAGCTCTTTGGTTTTCTTGGTGTTCAGGGACAGGTTGTTTTCTGAACACCATGCTGCCAACTTCAGGACTTCCTCTCTGTACTCTGCCTCGTCTCCCTTCGAAATGAGTCCGACTACAATCTGCTGAATGCAGCTATTTGCTGGAAGCCACCATGTTTTTTAGCACAACACTACGATTATTATCTGGAGCTTTTATTTTGTTTGCGCAAGAGTTTTCATTCCTGTGATTTTGTGACAACTATCATAGTCAGTGTTAAATATAGATTACACATGATAGGAATGAATACAACAGCATTCCTTATGCAACATGCAAAACCAATGTTTTAACAACGTACCTTTTCTTTCCTCTCTTTAAAAATAAATAAATAAAAGTGTCATGGGCTGTGCTGAGCTAACCTCTGTCTGGTCTGAGTCTTTCTGTTTGTAGGCGGGTGTGTCCCGGAGAGCAGCTGCTGTGAATCTTCTCATCAGAGGTCAGGGGATTTAAGGAGCGGTGTGACAACTCACCAGTGCCGGATGATTACTCAGTATTGGGTAGTATCTCGCCTGTACTCTGCCTGTCTCGGACATGTTGTCTCCAGTGTTCCCTGCTTGCCTCGTACTTACCTGCCCTGTTCCTCCGACCCCCCCCCCCCCCTTCATTTGACTGCACTCCTCTTCAAGAAAGAAACTCCTGGAATCACCCTGCCTGCCAGCCACACCGCTCACCCTGACCGCCTGCTCTCCAACGCTCACCTGCCCCGCTCGGATACTTTGGATTCCTGCGCTCAGCTCCCAGCCATCATCTCTGCCCCTCACAACCATTTCACTCATCCAGACCTGACTCGCCCTCTTCTCAAGCTCCCCAAACGCTCTGGAAACTGTAAGCCTCCTCTCACCCCGTTTATTTGTATTTTCCTGCAACTACTCATCATTGTCTCTGCTACAGAACGCTATTGGACCCTCCCGAACCCCAGACCTTCACCTGCACTTATACCAAACAAAATAAATACTTTTTTACTTACCTTTGCCTCCGTGGTGATTTTACATGTTGTGGGTCAAAAAAAATACACCCCAATATGACAAAAAGTCTCTTAATCGGTCACTAAAAATTGAACTCTGTGGAGTTAAAGGATCTGCTTCAAAAGTGATTTCATTTCATTGTGCGACGATCAAACTGAAATTTCATGTTCGTTTCAGCAGATTTTATTTGCGGAGCTTGACTGTGAAGTTATGAAATTATTTAATTTGTTTTATTAAATCAGCAGCCTTCAAACCTCTCCATCAGTCTCTCTCTCTCCTACTGATTCTAAAAAGCACAAGAACCCTTCTATTTTTTTCATCATTTGGTCATCAAATGTAGTAAAGTATCTGCTCCACATGTCCAAATTAGTTTCAAAATATATTCTGTAACTGGAGTCACTGGTTTTGTGTTTCTGTTTACTGTGCTCATCAGAATAAAGGGAGAATCTGTAAATCTCCAAAGACGAACTGTGTCGAGGCAAAAGAGATCCGGTTACACCTTCATTGCTTCATCTGCATACGGTAAATTCCAGGTGTGTTAATCTAATATTTGTAGCTATATGACCCAGACCCATACTGAACTGGCAGCCAGTGTTGAGGACTGTCATTGCACAACTGGGGTTAGCTTTTTCAAACGGATCTGTAAGCTTTGTGCTAAACATGATTAGGTTTTAGATTTAACCTTTTTAATCATCAGCACAAAGATGTTTGCCTGGCAGTCCAACCTATATATGTGTATGCATAGTCTGGCCACGACCCATAGACAGAACTCAGTCGTGGGGCGGAATCTACTGTTGTCTTTCAAACTGTCTCCGCATGCTATTGGATAACGAAGAACATGACGTACTCACCACTATGGATGGGGCAGTCTGCCATACAACATAAAAGAGGACGCAAATACACAATTTTTCTTAATAAAGGACTTAAAGTGGTACTTTACTGAAAAAACATTTTTAAATCATTATTTATGATAATAATCAGTCACTCTGAGTGAAAATAGTCTCCTACGCCTATCTCCTGTGTTAGCTTCTGATAGAAAATAGACGGTGAGACTCTAGGATTTGAAAAATTCTGACAGATTTACATCACATTCTCACTTAACATTCATGGACTCACCCATCTTGACCCGCAATGGGGAAGGCTGTTGTTGGTTTAACGTCTAGGAAACAGCAGTCTCGGCTAGTAGAAGCTAACCTTTGGCATTAGTAACTCTACAACGCAGCAGAACTACTTTGGGCTTGTGTTATTTGTGGAGGTAAAACATCAATGTCTCAGAGCAAAAGGAGTCAGTGGTAGGATCATGTTGCTGAGGTGAGATGTCGGTATATCAGGGACAAATCCTGCCGTGTTCCGCTCAGCTCTGATCTGGATCACTTGTAAATCCTGAAACATGTCCACCAGAGCTTCAGCCTTTATCCATAGCTGTATCTCTGTGATTACAGCTAACAAAATAAAACCTAGGGGCGACGGTGGCACAGGAGTTAAGTGCTCGCCCCGTAATCGGAAGGTTGCTGGTTCGAGTCCCGCTCAGTCTGTTGCTGTCGTTGTGTCCTTGGGCAAGACACTTAACCCACGTTGCCTGCTGGTGGTGGTCAGAGGGACTGGTGGCGCCTGTGCTCGGTAGCCTCGCCTCTGTCAGTGCGCCCCAGGGCAGCTGTGGCTACATTGTAGCTCATCCCCACCAGTGTGTGAATGTGTGTGTGAATGGGTGAATGACTGATTGTGTTGTAAAGCGCCTTGGGGGGTTCTAGGACTCTAGAAGGCGCTATATCAAATACAGGCCATTTACCATTTACCACATTACTATTTTAGATCATCTAACACTTTGTACACATGATCAAAACTTACATCTCAAAGCTTACCATGTTTAGCGCAAAGTTTCCATGGTGAACATAGAAATGGTGAAATGGTGAACGAGCCGTAGGGACAACAGTCCTCAGAACTTGTCACTAGTACGGGGATAGCTAGATTAACACATCTGGGCTTCACACAACTGAAGAAACGAAGACGTAACGGGATCTCCTCTGCATTGAACGGGTTAATGTTGAAGATCTCTTTGGAGATTAACAGATTCTCTGTTTATTCTGATGAGCTCAGTAAACAGAAACAGGAACAGCGTTAGAGGCTGAAGACGTTTTGTGTGTGTAAGAAGAAATTAATTCATCCCGGTCTCAAAGGCATACAAGTCATTAGATGACACCACAAAAAGGAAAGTGTTGAAATACAAAATCTTCCTAAGATAGATATTCAGATTTTCTCAAATATGTATTCATGGTATCCAGAAATACTTGTTTTTATATCAGTACGGCTGACTTCTTCTCAAACTGAGACGTTTTTCTTTGCTGTCTGGTAACATTCTGATAAAAGCTCTGCTCCTATACCTCCTTTTAGTGTTAGAAGGAAAAAAAGGAAACCTTCCCAGCATTGATTTCCTGTTACTCTGTGACTAAATATAATTCCGAGCCAAGTCCCTTGTGTGAGCTTTTTCTGTTTCTAGACGCGTAAGCTGTCGGGGGCATAGCCGTGGGCTGGGAATGGAAGAAGGAAGCCGACGGCGAATCAGTCTGTGAGAGCCTCCCATGACAGTCGGTCCCAGACAAGGAAGCCAAATAAACAAGGAGCCAGTGAGCACAGCACAGAGGCGTGTCCTAAGGCTGCAGACGGAAAATAGAGCAGGAGACAGGAGAGGGCTCAGGAAGAAGATGACACAGCGTGCACAGGCTTTCAGACAGGCTAATGAATTTGGCCAGTTTCCTATGAAATGCTGAGCAGAGCACAAACTCCTCTTTACCATAAATAAGAAAGTTATTTTACTTGCAGAAGCTAAAATCTAATTAGTGAAGTCTATAGCTGCAGCAGCAGAGAAAACAATCATGCCCCTGCAAGCCATGCAAACAGCTGCTGTTTGCTGCCGTACCGACTGAATCTCTTGGTTATTATAGAACTTATAGAGCCACCGCACAAAACGAAGAGAAATGAAGACGCATTAGCAACATTGACCATATTCGCTGATCAATATCCATTGATGCTTCTATAACTGGTGTATTTGAGTGAAGTATCTTCTGCATTAACCCTCTCTTCCAATCTTCCCTCCTGCCTTGTCCTTCTCACATCATTTACTCATCATTTTCAGAGGGTCTGTACCAGCTGGGAAGTTCGCGTTGTGCTCCCCAGAGCAGCATTGAAGGCCTGGATGATGTCGAGGTGGGTGTCTGCTTATTCATCTTCCTACTCAGCCCCACTGCTGTCACAAAATGCGTCCTCCATTCATCCCCTTCATTCAAGACTCCACTTTAAAGCATCCTTTATTTTCCCCCATTCTTCTTTTTTGTAGAGGAAATGTAAGACCCATGTGTTGCTCCTCGTGGTGCACGGAGGAAACATCTTGGACACAGTGGGAGGTGACCCGAGCACAAAGGCTGGTGATGTGGCCACGCTGGCCTCTGTGCTGGAAAAGGTGACGCGGGCGCATTTCCAGGCTGCGGCAGAGCACGTAATGATCAAGCTGGTGCCGTGTCCTGCCGTGTGTGCTGAAGCCTTCTCCCTGGTGTCCAAGTAAGTGTTGCACTTAACTCATTTATCCCTGAAAAAGATCTCATATCTGAAGGAAAATGGACACATGGAAAACACAACTTTGCTCTTTGAATTGTTTAAAATCTTTTTTAAAAACGCAAAGTGACTGATGTGCTGTAGCCTTCATCTGGCAGGGGTATAAAGTGCCACAGTTTTGGGCACGATTCACACGGCAGGATTTTAAAATCATCAGACGATTTTCAAAACATGAGACCACACACCTGTTTATTAAAAAACATAATATAACAGTTTTGGTCCACAGTGTGCAGTGCGCAGACAGCGCCACTCACACCCCCCCCCCCCCCCAAAAGGGAAATCTCGCAGCTATAACATGGCTTTAAATACACAAACATGGCCAAGGAGTAACATGCTGAGCGCTACCATCACCTTGCTTTCTGACGGGCTACTTGTCACATTCAAAAGGCAGTATGTTTGTTTGTCCCCAAAAATCAGACCAAGACAATACATGTTTGAAAGCCAGGATTTATGATCCGAGCAATCCCAATGAGCTTCTGAGCAGACCAGAGCACTTGTAACACACCACACATGGTAGGATTATCTGATAAGATTATCTTTAGAGCCATTATGGTGATGTGGCGTGTGATCTAGATTGGTGCGATTATCCTTTTGTGTGAACCAGGTTTAAGCAAAACAATGGGTTCTATTTTGGTAAATGAATAAATAAAGCATCTAGTGCTATATGAGCTCAAATCCATCGATCCTTCCATTTTCTTTCGCTTATCCGGAGTCGGGTCACGGGGCAGCAGCCTAAGTTGGTTTATGCTTGACGCGTCCGCGAGGTCCGCACGGCTCCGCGCGGAAAGGTTGCATCATTTTAACAATCACGCCCCTCCACCGCGCCTCCGCACGGCCCAAACTTTCCGCACCGCTTACCTAGGAAATTTTCTAACCACGTGGACGGTAGGACACGGAAAAACATGGTGGACTGGCAAGAACTAGTATGGCAGAGGTTTGTAAATACAGACATTTGTATGACTCAGCTCTCAAAGATCACCGTGATCAACATGTTGTTAATAATTCTTGGAGAGAAATGGCTCGCACTGTCGGAAAAGACGAGGACGCTGTTAAAAATGCTGGAATGCCATGTTGTAAACAGTAATTTCTACTTCTACTATGGTGTAGTGTTGGATGCATGCTTTAGAGCTCCATGCTGCCTCGTTCAGTTTGGGAGAATATTGGCTCACCGCAGAGACAAGCCGCATGAACCATAAACGCTGCAAGTTGTGAAGCGCGTTCCATCCGTGAGCCGCATCACCAAGCGGAAAGTAAATGCGTCAAGCATAAACCAAGCTAGAGACCCAGACTTCCCTCTCCCCAGCCACTTGGGCCAGCTCCTCCGAGGGGAATCCCAAAGCGTTCCCTGGCCAGGTGAAAGACAGAGTCCCCCAACGTGTCCTGGGTCTCCCTTTAGGTCTCCTTCCGGTTGGACGTGCCTGGAAAACCTCACCAGGGAGGCGTCCAGGTGGCATCCTGACCAGATGCATGAGCCATCTCAGCTGGCTTCTCTTGATGATGAACTAAAATAATTTTAATTGACTAAAATAATGTTTTAAGGTTTTGTGTCCCCCGTGTCAGTGTACTTTGGGTTTCTTTCTCCTGGCTCCTCAGTTTATTCTCCAGTATCTCTGTTGTTTTGTTTCCAACAGCACCCTAATTTAAAGTGAGGGTCAATGCATGGGTGGAGACGTATTTCATCCACACTTCCTGATAGAGAAACACGTCTGAAAGAGGCCTCTCCTGGCGGACCGAGAGAGCGGCACTGAGGCAGTGATAGACCGCACCACTCTCAACCCCCCTGCGTGTGCTGTCGGAGTTTCTCAGTCTAAAAACGAGTTGTTAACAAGCGCGTGTGCACGCACTCACTCACGCAAGACTTACCGCTCAGGAGAAGAGCAGACAGATTCTGCAGCATTCTGGAGAATTTTCTGTTAACCACGATCATTAGATGAAAAAGGGGAGGAGGGCCGTTTTTTTTCAAGGAGGCGAGCGGCTCAGAGTGCCAACGTGTCATATCAGCAGGTAAGTGGCTGAGCCAGGTGGAGGTGTGGCTGCCTCACCTGGAGACCAGCCACGTAGTAGTTTGCTGACAACGTCACATTTTTCAGCTTAGCCATCAGCCACAGCAAACTCTACATAAATGTGGAGCAGAGTTTTTAACCTGAAGATGGAGATATAATTACAGAGTGTCCGTGGGTCCTTAAAAAGTCTTAAAAAGTTTTAAATTGGCTTTTCCAAATTTAAGGCCTTAAAAATCCTTTAAAATGACAAATAATCCTTAAAAAGTTTCCAAAGGTCTTAAATTACCAAAGACCCAATAAACAAGATTCTTTTATTTCTATAAAATGTTCATGAATTTCTAGTGTTCAGCATTTTTTGTGTTTCCGTAAGCGGAACCGTACACAATCAGTTGGTCGTGAAAAGGGGTTATTTTTAGATCAGCACATTAGCTGGTTAAGCTAGTGGGAGCTTGCGTCATGGGGAGGTGCAAGCTTAATGGTAACTGAATGGCTAATCCCATGTTCGCGACGTGGTTAGCACCGGTTCCAGGCAATAGCTGGAAATTATAGCTTACATTTAATAATTAAAAAAAAGCTTAAATTTGGTCAAAGTGGCCTTAAAAAAGGTCTTAAAAAGTCTTAAATTCGGCTCCCTTAAACCTGCAGATACCCTGTAATTATGGTTTAGGGCTGAAATATTAAATTTAAAGTAAGTTGCACTAAACTGCCACAGTGATTGCACATGTGTACAGCACCATTAAACACTCATCTATACAGGTTATCTGCAAAAAGAAAGGTTAATTTAGGTGTTACTCGCTCTTTAATGAGACACACCTGAAATCACTCAGTACTCACTCACCTGTTTCTTGTCCACCTCATCACTTCCCTCAGTATTTAAGCTCCCTCTCTCAGTCTTACCTTTTCTTCTGAGCTCTTGTTGTTTTCCCCTATACTCTAGATGTACCTCTGGTTATTTATAAATATTAATCAAATATTTATTAAATAAATCTGACTGCATCCTGGGTTCTCTCACCTGGGTTTTGCACCTCCACCTCTGTGACAACCTTGGGCTTAGATGTGATAGTAATTGCTGATTTGATCAAATCTTGAAAATGCAATTTTATGCAATTACATAAAATCACTCATTTGTGTTATGAATGATTAAGTTGTGTTCACGTTCATTTTTAGCTCAACTTCTTCTAAATTGACAGAATTACAGCTTTCATTTAGATTAGCTGTGGTGGCCATCTTGAATCAGACTGCTCAAATGTGAAGCTGTGATACTTGCAAATGTGCAAAAGAAATTCCCATGCAGGCAAAGTCATAATTTCCAACATTTTGCCATCAAAGCTAATATATCAAATCTCGACAGACAACAGATGCGTTCAGAAAATAAGTTGCAGCTCTAACTGAAAGAAACCTGCAGACTGGAAGCATATACTTATATTTATTGTATCAATTTTTTCTGTGCTTATATTTTAATGAAGCAGATTGCTGGCAGTGCACTGATGAATGTACCAACCAGAAATTCACATTCCTAATAGGCAGGAAGTTTTATAGCACATTAATGATGCACTTGAAGTCTCACTGCAGATGTTAGAAGAAAGGTGTGAAAAGGCCAAGTTGAGTTAATATAATGAAGCTTAATTGTGAAATACATTGACCAAAGGCTCCTAAACAGCCTGGGTAATTAGTATGCTGAAGACACTGAACTGCAATCAAAAGTATGTAGAGTATTAAACTCCTAACCCATTTAAATACTGCCTTTAATAGTCAAACTGCCGCCCCCTGAGTAAATAGTTAATTTCCATTATATAGTTCAGATTTATCCTGGGGCATCTGTAATTTGTGCAGTGATCTGTTTTGTTAATTACCGGCTATCACTTTGCATTCAGGTGTCATTTATTGGCTTCATTTCAGTTAATTGATGATGTAGTGGTAGTGGCTCAGTGATGAACAGCAGATGACTTTTCTCTCATTATAAATGAAACACGGTTATAACTCACAGGTTGTATTTATAGAAGTCCTCTTTTTCTAACACAGGAGGCAAAAACCGGTTTTTACTGTCTTTTTTTTGTCCCGACTCCTGCTTTCGCCGAAAGCAACCCAAGCATAACTAATGATTTAATTTCCCATTTGATGTCACATGTCCCGGTGGTCACTGGTTTCATCTCTGACAGTGCCGATTAGTTTTCTCGGCTCCTGAATTATATGCTGAGGGTGTTTTGGCTGAAATGTCACTAATCACCACGGCTGATGGAACATGTTTGGGAGTCAAGGCGAGTCTTCTCTGTGGTTTTGTGACTGATGTTTGCAGCGGAAGCAAGACAAGTGTAACAAGAGCCGGGTGGCGTGGCCGCTCGGCAGCTTGACATCTACTTGGCTTCTTTCACCTTCTGAGATGAAATATTCAAAACAACAACGTCCCGCTGGACTTGGCTCTGAGTTGCTGTGTGCACAAATGTACTTTTTTCTGTATGCCTCTGCACACAAACTGTTTAAATTGAAACATACATAACAATTTTACTTTGCAAGGTTCGTTCAAATGAAAATACTTTACGGTAAGGGAACATTAAGGTTTAGTGCAGGAGCGGCGTTTCTCTTGTTTTTCTTTGGAATGCTGCAAGGAGGTTATTTAAGGCTAATTGTAATTCTGTTCAGCTGTTGCTGATGAGAAGCAGGAAAAAAGTTTTCTATTGTGCTTTACCTGAGTTACGTGTCAATTCTTTACGCTGAATGGAAATGTTTTGAAGGAAAAAGCCAAGCTAATGAAAAAACGACAATTGGAAACGTAGGCTGACACATCAAACTTTGAGCCCACGTAAAAGCAATGCCTTCAAACAATTAGAAACCAGTAACGTCAAATAGGATCTAGTCACTACAGCGGTAGACTTTATCTTTTTTTTTCAAGCAAGACTTATTAAAAATTAGTAGCATCCTTATATTTGGAATCCTGCTTCAGCCTAACTATAATCAATGTTTTTCCTAACTTTTCATATTAAATATCAACTCAGTTAGGCCTTTCTTTTTGAATGCATTTGAAAAATCGTTGCAACACTTCGGTGTTTCCAAATGTGAACAACAACCAACAAACTGCTTGGAATTTACAGTGCAAAAAAAAAGCTTTTAGAAATGTGTATTTATGTCTCACCCCGGTTTCACACTGGAAGCATCAAAAAGCGCTAAATGGTGGTGGAACGGCTTGCTGGCGAACTTAAAAGTGGTCCTTTTCATACCGGGAGAGTATTGGCCGCAGCATGGCTTCCTCGCTGTGCTCTTCGCTAGATTTGCGAGATCATAAAATCCCTCGAGACTTCTGCCATCCTCCTTGCTTGACTCGGAAGATCACAAGATCCCTCAAGACTTCAAAGGTTTCTGTTTGTTTATGCAATTCACCACTAAACCAAAAAGAAGGAAATCATGTTTGATATCGCTGTTGTCATATATGATGTTGTTCCTATCCACTGCCAGGATCAAAGCAATGAAAAACACGCCACTGCACTTCTGGAATGAAACTGGGAGTAAATAAGCCATTGGATCATATAGAAGGGGTAAATATGTTGCTTTTAAGCTTAATATATTACCTTTACTTATGACCAATAAGATGTGATATTCTATATAAATATAGGATATCAACGTAATTTGTCTTTGAATGTTTAATCAGAAGAATAAGGATTCTTTGCTTTTTCAGTGATCAAACACGTCATATTAATTCAGACAAAGTCAGGTTTATAAAAAACAAGAACTTTATTTTCTGAACAAATTATAAACAAGACAAGTTATAAATAAGACGAATGTGATGGATGAATATAAGTGGAAGGAATGATGGAATGGTGTGTGTTTATCAGAACCTTGTATCTAGAAGAAACTGAGTTCTGGGTGTGAAAAGAATTTGGTCTGCATTAAACTATAAGTGATGGTTTATAAAACAGCATCAGACGCAGTTCCTGTCATGCCTACGTACCCGGTCCTGGAGACCCCGTTTGGATCCGAGATGTCAAGGAGTCGGTAACCCCAAATGCACGTGGCTCGTAGGAAAACCTCGGTGTGACCAAGTCAGTCCTAGGATGTCTCCTGAGTCACAACAGATAGATGAGATCGTTTGCGTCTAGAACAGCTGTTTCTGAGTAGCTGAAGGAGCAAGTGTCTGTGTCGCTGTAGCGTGTAGCAGGTTTTGACAGCTTGTCAAGAGATGCGGTGGTTAGAGAGTTTTCCTCCAGTGGCCAGTCCGGAGTTCTGCTCAAAAACTAACTGGATCACTCCGCAAGTGATTCTGTTTTATATTCCCATATTATGATTACATGGCCAATCAGGACAAAAGAGGTTAAGCAGTGTTTAACAAACAAACCTCAGAACACACGCCTTTTCCAGATACAAGAATGTTCTGGTTCTGTGGATAAAGAATGTTTATGTGCAATGACGTTAACTTTAATTTATATCTGATGAACATTGTGTATGAGTGTAGATAATGATTCACTTGTTAAACCAAACATTACCGATCATAACATCAAAATGTTTCATTGTAATATTAAAATTCATTTCAACTTCATTGAATTAGGCACAGATTATTCAAACATTAATATTATTATTCATATAACATTTGTTCATTCAACCATATGTTTATTTAATGATTATTTAACTTTTGAGTTGTTAATCTTTCATGAGAGTGTGCAATCCTGCAGTCTTATCAAAAGAAAGCTTTGTTTGGGAGCATGTAGGTCAATATGTGGGTGAAAAACGACCCTTTCTGGACATTACAGTCACATGAAAGCCACACATATGTGAAATTGCATCGCTGATAGCGCTATGTTAACTGCAAAAATTGTCCCTGAATGGATCGTGGCTAAAATAGAACCCAATCCCATCTCTAGTGGCGCGGCGTGCCGCTTCTGGGACACGCCTGAAAATTGCCGTGTCACGTCTGCGTCTTCCCTCATGGGTCTTCTCGTGTTCTCTATCCTCCAGGTTCCCATTTTGGGTCTCATAAGCGCCCTCATGTGTCCTTTGTCTGCGTCTCATTTATGTGTCTTCTCTTGTAGCTCCAGCCTTTTTGTCCCCAGCTCCCTCCTGGTTTTCTTCATGTCTCTTCATGCCTCAGTTTATATAGGTCTTTTATTTCAGTGTGTGTGTGTGTGCGTGCGTGCGTGTCCTTCCCCAGCTCGGTGTGTGTGTGTGTGTGTGTGTGTGTGTGTGTGTGTCCTTCCCCAGTCAGGTCTGGTGTCCATCTCTGCTCCTCCTCTAATTATTGGTTTCACCTGTGCCAGTTCCCCACACACCTGCTCCTCGTCTCCTATCACTCCAGTCCCAATGTACATAAGCCCTGCCTTGTCTCATTGTCTTGTCGGTCCATTGTTGTTGTCAGCGTGGGGTTTGGTGCTCTGTGTGAGCTTTGTGTCTTGTTCCCAGTTTGTGCTCTAAGTGATCTTTTGTTCTGATTCAGGGTTTTTGGATTTTTGCCTCCCTGCTTTTGGCTTTATTTTTGTTGATCCTTCAAATTAAAGGATTTTTCTTTATATCATCTCCTGCCTCATGTCATCCTGGGGTATCTGCATTTTGGGTCCTAACCATCTCCTACTCATCCTGTGACAGCAGCTGGTTTGAAACAGTCCATAGACCAGGGTAACTCAAAGATAACGGATTCTATTTGAAGCAGTGACGTTCGGCTGCCATTCCGCACTGCTGATGCTTTCAGTGTGAAACCGGGTTAAAAGTTCTGAATAGTTAATCAATGTAAATAGCTTTTTAAAGGGCCTCCTTTTGGAAAGTTTGTGTTTACATCAGCGAGGCCAAAACCAAAGTGTGTTGGTGCACAAATAATCTTCAAATTTGGCTGGCAAATGGCTGATGAAATTTAAATACAATATGAAGATGAATAAGTTAGAACATTTCGTATTAATTCTGACATTTTTTGTGCAATGCTAAAGGAACGATTAATAGTTTAGAAAATGTTGAAAGAACTACCTTTCCCAGTCTCAGCCTCAAGTGGAGGAGCTTAAAGTGACTGAAATCAATTTTTAATGATTATTTCTGATTATAATCGGTCACTCTGAGTTTTTTATGCAGGCTGAACATGAAAACAGTCTTCTACACCTATCTCCTGTGTTAGCTTCTGATAGAAAATAGGTGGTGAAATGCTAAGATTTGAAAATCCTCACATATCTATGTCACACTGAAATTGCAGTCATGGCCTCGCCCATCTTGGCTTGTGCCTGCCCACAGGAGGGCTTTAAAAAATAAATTACAGCGAGGAGAGAGAGCGGAGAGTGTGTTGGCGATAGTGACTTTGCAACAATGGCTGAACGCATTCTGTTAGCCAATCAGAAGCAAGGTGTGTGGCTATTATTAACAATAATTAGCAATCCTGCTGTTTTCAGCCCACCTCTGAACCACTAAATTTCTGCATCTCAGAACAGGAGCATCATGTTTTGAATAAATGAGTGATCCAGACCTTTAATATTGGTTTTCCAACAGCCCTATTTGGCGGGACTCAAATAAAATCAGTCTGGTTGGACAGTCTTTCTACCAGTAACGGGTCTGTGTTTGCCACCAGCTTTTCATTACCTACTTTTATGTGGTTCCAAGCATACCGAGGCGTGCTGAAAATGGGAAGGAAACAAAGGTCGGCCACCACTCCAAGTGTCCCACCAGCTAAGTGGCTGCCCGCAGCCATTTCCGTGTTCCGAGTCCGACAAAAGCCAGCAACGTAACAGAATTTTCAACATAACATCTTTAGGGCCTTACATGGACAAGCACCATCATAGATTGGTGATCTTCTCAGTCCCTACACCCCCAGCAGGTCCCTGAGGTCCAGTGACCAAAGCCTACTGGTTGTGCAGCGCACCAGGCTAAAGACCAAAGGTCTTCTGCTGTGGCCCCCAGACTCTGGAACTCTCTCCCCCTGAGCCTGAGATCAGTGGACTCAGTGGTCTCCTTTAAAAAGCAGCTGAAAACTCACTTGTTCAGGCTGGCTTTGGTGTGACCTTCATCAACACTCTTTCCTTTTTCTGCTCTTATTCTGCCTTTCCTGAGATCCACTGATTTCCCTCTTTCCTTTTCCCTTTCTCTTTCTCTTTCCTTACATTTCTTTTATCACAATTTAAATATTTTCTCATTTTAAACATATTTGAAATAATAAAAAAAAAATTACACAGTTTTTGTGAAGCGCCTCATGATTTTTATCTTTAGAAGCACTATATAAAAGATAGTTTTCTTTCTTTCTTATAACCAGCATGTCCACCATTGTTCCTTATACAGTGTACATATGACATTGGACTACTTTTGTATTGGGTCCAAATCACTTCAAGCCTCTGTTGAAATTTAAGAAAAATGTGTGCAGGGGGTTCCCTGAGTTGTAGTTAAATTGGCTAAGTAGGGTTAATTTTGTTTTACCATTTTAGTTGCCGCCGATTAATCCAGTTGTGTTTATTAATTTTCCTTGGTGTAAATAAATTTGTTAACTTTTAAACACCCGAGCATGTGCACTCCTTGTTACCCCAAGCGCCCTAGACAGTCTGGATCGTAACACCCACACCATGTTGAGTTGAGTCAAGTTCAGTAAAGAAAAGACGTCATAAGTGTCCTGAAGTTTTGTTCATAAATAATGGTAAAACGGATTTAGAGATTTAAGGAGCAACATGTCAGAATTCTACAGTGAAATAACCACAAAACAGTCTAATGTCTCTCATTCATGTTGGAAGGAAGGTTGCATTGAAACGGGTTTTATTCTGAGCCTGCTGGGGGACTGTCAGTTTCTCTCCTCAAAGGAAGGACTTAGTTACTGTGAGCCCATGAGGTTGCCAAGTCTGAGCCGAGCCAATGCTGAAGCATGGCATTTGTGATTTGACACCAGCCAGCAAAATGCTCCAGAGTTGTTTAAAAAAGTAATTTCTTGTACCCCTAGAAAGTCACAGCATCTTTTTGTTTTACTACCAGGCTAGAGGATAACCTTGAGCTAACGATGCTAATGATCAATTGTAAGCTAATAGTCAGCTCAAAAAATATCTCAAGCTACTTTTTAATTTACCAAGAACTCGATATTACACATATGTGTGAAGTAAATAATGAGTCAGTTGTGGCGTGTTACCTCCTTTACTGAGTCGGTCAGAACTATAACAGCAAGCTAACAGCAAGACGGCAAACAACCACACTTCCTTTAATGGTAGAGAAATATTACCACAATAAGTTTAGTAAGTGCTCCCTACCGTAAAACACCCAAGAGTGTTAACACCAGATATAATAATGATCAGCAGAGAGATTGTAACTGTTTCCTTGAAAAAAACACCTGCAGTAACTAGATTTGACCACCGGATGCCATTCTTACATGCCATGATGTTATACATCACACCTTTTTAAGGCCTATAGACCCATATAGACCCTATAGATGGATGGGTAAGCTATTTGAAATATGTGTTTCTGTTCATGTGTTTGGCATATGCTATTCTCCAAAGTAGCTTGCAAGTGAGGCTGTAGAAATTTAGAAGCCTTGAGCTGTTAAGATGTCAGTGACACAGTTTGATGTTGGCTGTGTCTGTAATGGCGGTTAGCTTTCTCTGAACAGAGGCTGTTCGGGAAACTATCTGCAACTAACGACTGATCATTTTCATATGAATTTGTGCAGAAACTTGATTTCAAAGTGCCAAAAAAGTCTCTTTAAGGCATTTAAACTTTTGCTTGATGGACGTTAAGAAGAGGGTGTTTGATTTGCTTTTAGAAGAGAACAGTCATCTCTGTGCTGAATCACTGACTAGACAGATTCTTTTATATTCCTAATGTTGGTCCAAGATTAAACGCAGACAAACAAAGTCCACTGAGTAATCAGTGATTGTTGGGACCGAAATTTCTGGCAAGAATATCTAATTCTATCAAGCAGAACTGGTTTTGTCTGCAAAGGACGAACAATCAGAAAAAAAATTTAAATCCTTGAATTAACTTTTATTATGCATCTGGTCTCTGTTTCAAGCTTGTATGGCACAACAAGACCTCTGTGCATTAATAACTCTGACCTAATCCTGGTCTCTACAAGATGAGATCTCTCCTAGCATTTTTATTTCCTAGCTGCTAATTTTAAAACCTCTCCTGACAATTAGAATGAATCGCTGTGTCACCCTCCAGTTTAATTAAACAAAAGCTACATTCCTCCCCAGATGGTTCCTGATCCTGTATGTACTCTGACAATATGTGCAGTCAGGAGGCATTCAGACGCCCACGCTCGCTCTTTTTGTTATTTAACACTGTTTGCTCTAATGACAGTTTTAGACTTGTGGGCGCGCGGAGACTCATTTATCCGAATGCCAACATAAACATGTAAGCAATCGGCTGCTGCTGGGAGCATAATCGTGGCTGTGTGTGGACAATTTGCTCTCGCCCTGGGTAACACTTAAGCTGAAAAATCACACCTCGATGTGGATGTGGCAAAACCTCTTAGCGCCTCGGAGACTAACTTCCACATTAACAGATCTTGGACTCCTTTCTTTGTAATTCTGATGTATTGTTGGTCTCACTGGAGGATGAACTTGTTTTTTTCCTGGGTTGTCCTTGATGCTGATCTTGGAGAAGGCCTTTTTGTGCTCGGAGGGACAGGACGAAGTGGAGCTCATTATTTTAGGGTCTCTGTCTGCTGAAAGCCAGGCTGGCTATCAGCTGGGTGTCAACATACTGTATGCGTGTGTAATCTGTTTGCACAAATACACAGAATACATTTGAATTTGTATCATAAAGCCATTATTTGTCTAATTATTAGAAACAAGGGAAGAAAACACAGCATTTTTTGTTACGGTAAACATTTAACACAGATTCTTATTTCAGAATTTCAGCTGTTACAGAGCAATTTCACAGAGGTTTACTTTTAATTTTTAATTAAAAAATATTATTCTCTGAGGTTCACATGCAGGCTACCCCTATTTTAAGGGAAGGTTGTTGTTGATTTAGTATCTTGGCTAGTGGAAGCTAACCATCAGCATTGGCAACTCCACAACATGGCAGAACTCCTTCAGGTTGTGTTTTTGTGGAGATAAAATATCACTGTTGCAGAGCAAACGGAGGCAGTTGAAGGGTCACATTGCCGTTAGCCAATCAGAGACGAGACGTCAGAAAATAATGAAAGATAATGAGCAAGACTCCAAATCTTGCCGTTTTCTGCCCGCTACTCCATTGACTAACTTCTAGTTCCTGAAACAGGAGCGCCAGAGCTTTTTTCCTCCCACAGAGAACGACTGACAAGGCATTTATTTACACTAGTGACCAAAGCAGATTTATTGGAAAAACAAGTGAATGAGAGCTTTAAATAGAAATAGAACGTCTAGTTGTCCTTCTAACCTCAGCTCAGGCAGGCAGGGGCTGATTACTCTGGGCACTGGTGGCTTTGGGGACATGCCACTATACTGATTCAAAACTGTCTCTGAAATGAACAAGACTTTGCAAGTGTCATTGCTGTTTATGTTAATTGCTCACAAATTGTGCTGTACCAAGCCAGTCTTTATGAAGCACGGAGGGCAATTAGGTAGGAATCCAATGGGCTCTGGAGTTTCACATTTTGCTATTAGAAGTTGAGAGGAAGTAGGGCGGCACATCAGCCTAATAGATTAAATCTCAAGGTTATGCTGCATGAGATGAGGCTGATTCTCTGTTTAATCGGCTCACTCAGCTGAATATTTTTCTCGCTGGTGTTAATGGATCTATTCATTGTAACATTTCCATAAAACTTTGTGGAAGACTCTAAGGCATCTCTCACTTTAGAAACAGCATTATAATGACTCTGTGGTAAGGTGTCATCGAGGGAGTGTGACATTATGTCGTGAAAAATGAACATGTGAGTTAGAAGAGCCTCACAGATAAAATGTTACATTTGATCTGAGGTCTAAGCGACAACCGTCATTAAAATGAAAGTTCCATGCAAGAAAGATCTATTTGTTTCCTTGGGTAAAAAAATCTTGTTTATTCTCATCAGTTCAAACAGAGACACATTCACCCTCCATGAGGAAAAGTTTGTTCTCTTGAATTGATGGAGGAACCGTCGTCACAGTTTATGCAAACTCTGCAGCTACTGAGGGAATGGTTGATGTGTGTGTGTGTTTTTATTTTATTTTATCCCCCCCCCCCCCGGAGAACAGTTACAGTCACTTGAGTTATGTGCTATAATTTAACTTGTAGCATTATTACTATTTCTGTCTGTAGTCTGTTGGATTCCATTTTGATTAAGATATGTCTTTAATCAAATAATCTCCAGCCATGTTTCTCCATAAAATCCAGATCACAAGCTCTATCTCTACGTGTTGAATCCAGATGTGGTTTGGATGGTTTGACGACATGTTTGTAGAATAATGATGACTGAACCAAGCTAAACAGGACTGATGTTCCACATGGAAACGCCAGAAGATGCTGGTGAAGGTTCTTAGTCATCCAGGTCATGGTAATCCGAAGGGGTTTGAATAAAGGCAACTGGACTTCTTCGGTTTTGCTTCTCATCTTTTTAAAGATGTCCAAAAACATTGTTTTCTTTTTTGTAACTGGAAACTTTTCTTTAAGTACCTCTAACATACAGAAATTTGTTGGGACTCACAATGACAGATGTAACCCCATAATGAACCACTAGAAAGGCTGGTTTCCCTCACCTACTGGGCCAGGACATGAATATTACATGAGCTGCACACTGATTAGCGGTTTTGTGGACAAAAGAGGAAGCCGGTGTAGGAACGGGATCTGCTCGGGGTGTCTGATTGGCTCAGGTTCCGGCACCTGCTGATGATGTCACACTAGATGACTGGCTTAACGTACGACTTAAGGAAGTTAGGGTACCACGGTCGTAAAAGTTACGTCAGCACGTTAGCGTTGACACTAAAGATTTTGATTGGTCCTGAAAAATTTGCGATTGTAGTTCAAAAACAACAACAACAAAAAAAAAACATATTTTGGGGAAAATAAGCTTGTATTGCCAAAGGAAATGTAAAATAAAAGCAACGTTTTTAATGGGTAAACAGAGACCCTCAGCAGCTCTGACTTTGATCAAATGAGGCAAATAGCAAGCATACAGCATAAAAATTTTCACATATAAAAACTCTTGTGTTTTTGGCACAGTCTGATGCTGGTTTAATGTAGTTTCCAAAACCTATGTGTGAAAGAATATCGAGAAAGAGATGCAATCTATTTCGGCTGAGTGGATTTTCTGCAGTGTGATGTCATCGGCAGGTGAAGGACCCCGAGCTGATCTGGCAGCCCGAGCAGATTCGGTACCTACAGCGGCCGATGTTGAGATGTTGTGGGGAAGGGATTTGAAGTTTAAGTTAAAATCCCTTTAATTCATCACAAAATGGTGAAATTCATCTCCACACCGACCCATCCTCGCAAGGAGTGGTGAGCTGCAGCTGTGGCTGCACTCTTGAACTATTTGGTGGTTTAACCCCCCTATCCAACCTCTTAAAGCTGAATGTCCCATTGACCGGGATTTGATCCCCGATCTCCCAGTCCCAGGGCGGACACTCTACCACTAGGCCACTGAGAAGGGAATTGGGGAAAAATGAGGAAGTACATGTCCAGCCGTTGTCCGGGGGATGCAGCATCAGGTGTGGATGAAGTCATTTCTGTGAACGCTGCCGTGTTTAAGAAAAATGAAAAGAATGCTCTGGGAAAATCATGTTTTTATTTGAAAAATGCCTTTGCAACGAGAAACAGTGGCATCTCTGTGCTAATGACACCTACAAGTGCTTTCAAATTAGCATCTCACCTGATGTTTGTCCGTGCAGCAAGTGTTAAAGCCCCTCCCCCTCATTTCTTTCCTGTGGTTTGTGAATCTGGCGCAGAATTATGCTGAATAATAATTTAGCTTTTTCTCTCTCGTTTGTTTGTAGCAGTTGTTGGAAAATAATGTTTTCAAGAGCATTTATGGAAGGAATGAACTAATGAGAACAAGCTTGTAGCTGCGATGTTGAGACTTTTCAGATCTCAGCTCCTAATCAATAAGCAGCAAATAAATGATGTGGCAACCTGATAGCTTTTATGTTGCAGCAGGAGTTAAACGGTGTTATGCAAACAACATGTGCTCTTCATTGAGGCAAACAACCACGCCGTCCCTAGGAATGCCTCGTTGGCACTTATTTGGAGTAATTCGGGAATCTGCAAGCATGTAGGAATGAAATCACAGAAGAAACTCCTCGATCGGATTCAAGGACAACAGAAAACATATTAAAAACATTTGTATTAATTAAGATTTAACAATAAATCCTGACTAATTATAGCTTATTTGGTTAAATACCAGAAAGTTCTCTGGATTATTTTAAAATAACAGGATAATCTGTTCAAATATAAACTTCTGGGAAGATTTAGCACAAGTAGAGATGTGGGATTTGTGTCTCCAGATGAGGGTTGCTAGGGTAACAAGGTTGCTGTCGGTAACTAGAGGTACACTGGTCACATCACTTTGATTGGCCTGTTTATTCTCTCTAGGTGTTTCAGAATGTTGTGCAGCAGCTCCATGCATCACTTCTGGATATGATGTGAGATTTAAAAAACATGTGCATTGTGACATTTCCCCCGCTTCTGAATGGAAGCATGCATGGATCCAGGAAAATGTGAGAATCCTCCTAAAAAGGAATTTCAATGACAACAATGCTGGAAATAGACTCTGCAGGTTGAAAGTGACTTTATTATGTTTTATTTAACCTTTATTTATCCATTCTCGATTGAGAACTCATTCTCATTTACAACGACGATCTGGGCAAGAGGCAGCAGCAACAGACACATAGTTAGCTTGGCATAAAAAAACAGGTAAGATAAAAAATACAAGACAAAAATAAGAAAACAATTAGACATAAAGGCAATGGACTGTTCTAAATTACAATATGTACAAGCAATCAAACACAACAGTCTTTAAATACTCAGAAGCAGGCACGGACACCTGCACAATGGTCACTTTTAGCAGCTAAAAGCAGAAAACACACAAAGAAAAGAAGCTACTCAATTCAAACACATTTTGAGCTGAAACCAGGAAGAGTTTCAGCTCTACATTCAGCACAAGCGCTAGCAGAGTGGAAATAGCAGGGTTGAGTACTTGTAAAGCTCTTGATTATGGAACATGTGAGACTCCAGGACACATGTTTGCAGTTTTTAAAGTTGGAAAAGCCACACACACACACACACACACGCACGCACACACACACATACACACACAGAGGAGAAAAAGAGGAAACTGGTTTACAGAGGTAAATTCAGAAGCTGGAGTTGAGTGAATGAGGGTTTTTTTAGCAGGAAATTGATGGGTTGATGTGAAAAGTGCCCTCTCAATAATATCCTTTCTGTTCATGAGGAGCTTTTGTTGTTGCATAAACAGAATAGGCGATGGCTGCGACAAACTGTTCACAAAAGAAGGGAAAATAATGATATTGTATCTAAACTCAGATAAGAAGACTTTGGAATTCTTGTGGGTAAAAAATTCGATACACATTAGATCAGATAAAAATAGTTGAAGGGAACATTTTGTTTATTTTGCTAATCATTAACTATCTGAGTTAAGATTTAATAACAATGAATAACCACAGCTTTTTAAACAGAAATAGTTTGGATTCATTTTGTTTTTTTTCCAGGTTTTTCTATAAAATAACCCAACTGTTGTTTCTGAAATTTTACCACCATCAAAAGGGACAATATTTACTAAAACAAAGTTTTTCAACCCAAATTCCACCACATTTTATCAATAACACATGGTTATGTGTGTTTTGCTCATTTTGCCCATTACATCGTTCCCTGAATCTCCTCCTCACCTCGATCAGCGGGACTGAAGTATGCGCTAGATTGGTGCGAACTAGGGATGAGCAAGTTCACCACTATCTGTATTTGTACTCGGAGTGGGCGTGACCTAACCCGGAAGTGGGTGTGGTTTAAACGGAAGAGGGTGTGGTTTACATCAATACATTATTTTAAGTCAGAAATTGATATAGATTGATCAGAAGTTGCTATGCGTATGTTTATTTGAAAACTATGTACAGAGCAGCCTGAGCTGAGATAAAATGTTTTTGATCCCAATAGTAAAGGAACTATTACAGAACAAGTTTTTCAATAAAATCAGAACTAATGAGAGAGAGAGAGAGAGAGAGAGAGAGAGAGAGAGAGAGAGAGAGAGAGAGAGAGAGAGAGAGAGAGAGAGAGAGAGAGAGAGAGAGAGAGAGAGAGAGAGAGAGAGAGAGAGAGAGAGAGAGAGAGAGAGAGAGAGAGAGAGAGAGAGAGAGAGAGAGAGAGAGAGAGAGAGAGAGAGAGAGAGAGAGAGAGAGAGAGAGAGAGAGAGAGAGAGAGAGAGAACCTAAACCTACGGATCTGGATGAAGAGTCAGCCCTCAACCGCCGCAGCAGTCGAGGGTTTTGCCGCTGGAAATGCTAACACTATTGTTAGCTAACCTTGCAACACTATATATAGATGGTTTTCTGTGTGGCTGTATGTGTTTATGATTTCATGGAAAATTCAGCGATTGTTCATATGTTTATGATGTATACTAATGATTGTTTTAGGTGTTGTTGAGGTTTTGTGCACGCATTTGTATCTGCTAGTGTTGAAGGTGTTTTAGAGAACAATAGCTACGCATGGCCACTTCCTTCAGAGCACCCTCAATAAAAAGACTAGCTCCTTCATAGCACCTGCAGAAAAAAAATTCTGGAGCCGCCACTGCTGTCTGTGTCTGTGCGTGGATGGACTGGATTGAGCTCACAGCTGCAGAGTTTTGTGTGTAGGGAGGGGCGGGTGCTCTATGTGACTGTCCAATCACGGAGCATGAAGACAGTCAGTTACCCAATGAGGATTTTCAGCACGATTACGGATATTTACGAGTTTAACTCGTTTCATGCTCGTATTCGTCAAAAATGTTCTGTCCATGAGTGTCCGGCTCATCCCTAGTGCGAACCCTCCCGGTGCAAGGGGGACCCCCCCCCGCCCCCCACCCACCCACCATCCGCGGTGGGAGGGCCTGTTTTTCTCCCTCATCCCCCACCCCCTCCCTTTCCTTCCCTGATGTCCTCTTGTTACCGGTTGTTATCTGCAAAATCGGGAGCATCATGAACAGCTGCATGCCCACAGTTCAGTCTGATTCTGTTGTGTGCTTTTAATGAGCTTTATGTCAAATCCTAGACAAGCTGTTCTGAAACTGTAATTAAATTTGTTTCCCAGGATACTGGCTCAAATGACAAATAAAAAATAATTCAGATTCTAATATCTTACTCACTGATTTATTGAATATAGTTAATATCTGAACATAGCTACTTTATCTCTTCAATATTATTAGATTTCTGACTATTTTATTGCAAAAACTACTAAGAATTATTTACGTTTTTCCTCCATTTATTCAGTTTGAACCTCTTCATAAATTTACCAGTATTGCATCAATCCATGTGTCATGACAGCAGTCGGGGTGTTGGAGAAGTTTATTGTCAGAACATTTTCAGACTTTGTACTTTTGTTCTGCTGGGGATTGGTTGTTAAATCAGTTTTACCCAGGATTTTTCTCCTTTCCTTTTAAACCGGTTTGCCTTACTCATCTGTCAGAGGTCTTCTTGTTCCCATATATCTAGTCTTCACTTGGTCCATGTCATCCATCAGCTCTCTCAGTTAAAGCTTCTTTCCGGAGTACTTCCCTTATCTGATGGCATCATCTAGTGGCTGACAAGCATATCACACAAAAAGTCTATTCCTCTGGTTATTTAAGATGGCGACTTCACGTTTCTGTTTATAATTGTGCTTCTTTGGGGGAGAGGAAGACGATGGAGTAGGACGCGAGTCTGGGAGCTCCTGCCGACTTCGATTAAATTGATATTCCTTTGCGCTTTTTTGACCATATTTCTTGTCCTAATTTTGATTTTTGAATTATTTTGTTGGGACGTTTTAATCGGCTCGGCATAAAATGGCAGCAAAAAATGTAAAAACCCGCAATGCTACTCAAACACAACTGAAGCTTGGTTTGCAAACCGCGGCCACACCCTCGAGTGAGCCGCCGTCTCCGGCAAAGTTTCCCTTGGGCCAAGCTAATCCTGATATCGAGGCTCTCAAGGTCGAGTTGCTTGCTTCGTTGAGGAATGATATTGCTGACATTTTTAAAAAAGAACTTCAGGACACTCTGGGTGATGCTTTGTCCACCATTAAGTTCGACCTGCAGGCTGTGAAGACGCAGCTGGCGATCGATAAAGCTGCCAATGACTCTACCATGTCCGAGCTAAAAGGTACGGTCAAGGAGATGGAGCATGCACTGACTGTTTGCTCTGATGATGTTGCTGAGATGAAAACTACTATCAAGAGCCTCACTGCTCATGTAGCCAAGCTGGAAAACAAGTGTGAAGACTTGGAGTCCAGGTCGCGGCGCAACAATGTTAGGATATTAGGAGTACCAGAGGGCCCTGACACGTCCACCACTGCTGCCGTAGCCTCCTTGCTAAAAGAAGCATTCGACCTGGGGAAGGAGCCGCTTTTGGATCGTTCACACAGGACCCTCCAGCCTACACCTAAACCTGGCGACCGACCACGAGCTATTATATGCAGGTTTCATTACCACACTGATTGTGTTGACATTTTACGACGTGCTAGAGAACGCCGACAGATTAAAGTTGGAGACCGAACCATCTCAATCTTCCCCGACTACACCGTCAAGGTGGCACGGGCTCGTGCTGCATTCAACACGGTCAGGCAACAACTCCGTGGCATTGAAGGTGTCCGGTACGGCCTGCTTCATCCAGGACGACTCCGCATCACATACAAGGGTGTTGAGAGGGACTTTGTCTCAGCAGAAGAGGCAAGTGATTATGTTAAAACTTTGATCTCTGGGTGAGCCTGAATAGCCTCTTAGTTTGATGCTGTAATGTAACTAAGTGCTCACGCTCTCGTTAGGTTTAACGCCACCTGTGCATTGTTTTCTTAGACCGCTGTGCCAGTTATTATACTGTTGGTGTGCTGGTTCCTTTTATTTTCATTGTTAACTAATGAGACTGAATTATATGATATACTCTAGAGAGTTCAAAGGACTAGGTGGTATGTTAAGCGCACACTGTTATACTGTAGAGAAGTTGGCGAGAGGTTGTGGTTCTTTTTTTTCTTTTCTCTCTCTTGTTCCCTCTCTCGCTTTTATCTTGTATTTAGACGCCAGTTAGTCCAATCACTTCTGTGAACCATTGTTTTTGCTACTTTGGGGTACACTGCTGTCTCCTTTGTTTTGTTTTGTTGAGACTTGGGGTGTGTTGGGGGGGTGTTGGGGTTGGGGGGGTTGGGGGGGTGTTGGGGGGGGGGGGGCGGGGGGATTGGGGGGGGGCTGTCCCACTTGGCTCTTCATGGCCACCTGCATCTTGGTTTTGTCTTTTTCTTTCTCCTTTTTATGAATGGTTAATGGTAATATAGACCCCAGCATTGCTGGGTCAGGTATGCCTCTTAGGTTTATTAGTTGGAATATCAGAGGTATGGGTAACCCTGTTAAGAGATCTAAGGTTTTCACTCACTTGAAACGTCTGAATTCTGACATAGCCTTTTTACAGGAGACTCATCTCCGTATTAAGGATCAACATAGGTTATATTGTCCTTGGGTAGGTCAGGTTTTTCACTCAAATTTCAATTCAAAGGCTAGAGGAGTGGCCATTCTCATCAATAAGAAAGTTAAATTCTCTTCGACCAATGTTATCGCTGATGGGAACGGTAGATACATAATTGTTGCTGGCACCCTAATGCAGAAAAAGGTTTTGTTGGTAAACGTATATGCCCCGAATTTTGATGATGCTGAATTTGCTAATAAATTACTAAGTAACATCCCCTTTCTGAATACACATTTGCTTATTTTTGGTGGTGATCTGAATTGTGTTTTTGTTCCAAGCTTGGATCGTTCTGGTCCTCGTAATTTGACTCCATCATCTATGTCTAAAACATTTTCAGATTTTATGATACAGAATGACCTTGTTGATCCATGGAGACTTCGCAACCCTACAATCAAAAAATTTTCGTTTTTCTCCCAGGTCCACCAATCTTATTCCAGGATTGATTATTTTTTCATCGATAGAACTCTCAATTCATGTGTTACTAACTCCGACTATTCTGGTATTGTAATATCTGATCACTCTCCTCTGCTATTAGATGTTCAACTCTCTACATATAAACGTAGTCCTCCTCTTTGGAGATTTAATTCTCTCCTTTTGGCTGATAAAGAATGTTGTGAATTTATTTCAAGCTCTATTGACGAGTTCTTGTTGTTTAATCGGGATGATTCTGTTTCATATTCTCTGCTGTGGGAGACTCTTAAATGCTATTTGAGAGGTCAAATTATTTCTTATTCTGTACGTACTAATAAAAAGATTAATGCCAGGCTTAAAGAACTTACGGTGGCAATTAGTAACTTTGATCAAATTTATGCACTGAATCCTTCTCCAGAATTACTCAAGCAGCGCCTTGATTTGCAAGCCGAATTTGATCTTATGTCAACCAAAGAGGCTGAGCACTTATTACTACGCAGTCGTGGCTCATATTATGAATACGGTGACAAGGCTAATCGCTTGTTGGCGCATCAGTTACGACGTCAGGCCTCTTCACGTGTGATACCTGGTATTAAAAACTCTTATGATAATATTACTACAGATCCTTTGGAAATTAATTCTACCTTTAAAGCATTTTACTCTTTGTTGTACAAGTCAGAATTTCCCACGGATAAAGCTAAAATGAATGAATTTCTTCAGTCTCTTTCAAACCCGGTTATCGGTACTCATAAGGCCGGGCAACTGGACTCCCCACTATCTGCTGATGAAGTATTAAAAGCTATTACCGCTATGCTGTCTAATGAAGCCCCAGGCCCGGATGGGTTTCCTATTGAATTTTATAAAACATTTATTGGTAAACTGGCACCTTTGCTTTTGTCTGTGTTTAACGAGTCCTTGGAATCAGGTTCATTACCTCCTACTTTCACGCAGGCCACCATAGCGCTCCTTCTTAAAAATGACAAGGACCCAACTTCCTGTAATTCTTACAGGCCATTATCTCTGCTTAATGCCGATGCAAAGGTATTGGCTAAAGTAATTGCGTCTCGCCTTGAGGATGTGCTTCCTCAAATTATCTCCGAAGAGCAGAATGGCTTTATAAAGGGACGGCAAATATTTTTTAATACCCGTACACTCTTTAACGTTATTTACTCAAAGCATCTATCTCAACTTCCTGAACTTGTGATTTCTTTAGATGCTGAAAAGGCTTTCGATAGGGTGGAGTGGGAATACTTGTTTGCAGTTTTGAAGACATTTGGTTTTGGTGATAAATTCACTTCTTGGATTCAGCTTCTTTATTCATCCCCTAAAGCCAGTGTTCATACTAATGATGTTTATTCTGATTATTTTGCGCTGGGTCGTGGTTGTCGTCAAGGTTGCCCTTTGTCACCTTTACTCTTTGCCATTGCCATCGAGCCGCTGTCCATTACATTAAGATCTTCTTCTGTATTCAAGGGAATCCCCCGTAATGGAATTACACATAAAGTATCATTGTATGCGGATGAATTGTTATTATATATGACTGACCCTGCTCGCTCCATTCCTGCTGTTTTAAGTATTCTGGAGAACTTCAGCTCGTTTTCAGGTTATAAATTAAATTTAGGGAAAAGTGAGTGTTTTCCGGTTAATACGGCAGCACGTCAACTCCAACAGTCCGATCTACCCTTTCGTCTTAGTCCCTCTGGGTTTAAGTACTTAGGGGTTAACGTGACTCGCTCTCTATCTGGCCTTAAATCAGCAAATTTGTCTCCTCTTTTATCTAGGATCACATTTGATATTCAAAGATGGGGTAATCTCCCGCTTTCTTTAATCGGTAAGATTAATGTCGTTAAAATGAATATCCTACCAAAATTTTTATTTTTATTTCACTCAATTCCCTTATTTTTGCCTAAACATTTCTTTGCTTCACTGGACAAGATTATTGGTTCTTTTATTTGGGGAGGGAAGCCGCCTAGGGTTTCTAAAACGTTGCTGCAGCAATGCAGATTTAGTGGAGGACTTGCATTACCTAATTTTCTAGCTTATTACTGGGCCGCTCACATTCAAAAACTCTGCTACTGGCTAAAATCTTCTGGTTCCTTGTGGTGTAAATTGGAGCTATTATCATGTAAGGGCTCCTCTTTACCAGCTTTGCTCTATTCCTCTTTACCCGTAAAACCCTCTTTGTATACTGATAATCCGGTGGTTCTTAACACACTCAAAATCTGGTTTCAGTTTAGACGACACAATAATTTTGTAATGCCATCCTCTTCGGGTCCTCTAACCAACAATCATTTGTTTCCCCCTTCACTTTTGGACACGACATTCTCAGTGTGGTGTGACAAGGGTATAGGACAGTTTAAACATTTATATGTGGATGGTGTGTTCGATAGTTTTCCCAATTTGTCTTCTCGTTATAATCTCCCTATTACCCATTTGTTTCGCTATTTTCAAATTCGAAATTTTGTTGCCAAGTGTTTCCCGAATTTCCCCTTTTTACCTCCAGAACAGCGGTGGGAAACTGTTAAATTTTATTCCTCATCACAGAGGAACCATTTCGAAACTTTATGATGCTATTCTGTCTCTTAGTAACCACTCTAAGGTTAAGCTTAGGGATATATGGGAAGGAGAACTAGGAATTGGAATACATGAGGAGTCTTGGGAACAGGCTATAGCAAGGGTACGATCTTCCACCTCCTGCGCTCGTCTTGGACTTATCCAATTTAAGGTCATTCATAGGGTGCATTTCTCTAAGTCTAGACTTTCTGAACTGTATCCGGAAGTGGAAAATAAATGTGATAAATGCCAGGGTTCTCCTTGTCACCTTAGCCACATGTTTTTTTTGTGTCCTGAGTTACAACGTTTCTGGACAGGGTATTTTGCTATTATGTCAACTGTTCTTGGGGTAACTCTTCATCCTTGTCCTCTGATTGTGGTATTCGGGATTCCTGACCGCTCACTTATACTGGACTCCACACAAAAGGATATCATTGCCTTCACATCCTTATTAGCGAGACGTTTGATATTGTTACATTGGAAGTCTGCTAAGTGTCCTACTGTTTCCCAGTGGCTTAAAGATGTCATGTTTTTTTTAAAACTTGAAAAAATTAAATATACGCTGAGAGGGTGCACGGCCAGTTTTTTTCATAAGTGGCAACCCTTTATCTCTTATTTTACTAGTTTAGAGGTATTACCTGTTTAATTGTACTTCTGTTATTGTTATATTCCGGTAATATGTTTGACGGTTGTGTTGATCTGCGTGGGACGGGGGGGGGGGGGCTTTATTTTTTTTTTTTTTTTTTTTGGTATGGTTTTTTTGTCTAATTGTCTTGTCCCCCCCTTTTTTTTGTTGTTGTTCTGTCTGATTGTTGTTATTTACCTAGAAAAAATGAAGAATGGTTAATTGTATTTTGGTAATTGCAAGTACTGTTGTTTTCTTCTTTCAATAAAAATATAATAAAAAAAAATAATTGTGCTTCTTAGCCGACAAACTGAGCTAAAACACGTTGTTTTACGAGTATTATTCTCATGTCATGTTGTGTTTTCATATATTTATATTTTAGAGCCTTACTTGTCTGTGAAAAGTTCATCAACTCTGCATCAACCGAGGTATTCCTTAAATTTTAAGCGAATAAGCGGTAGTCTAACTCTATTGGTTAGCTCTGGTCGGCGCTCAGTTTCCTACTGAATGGAGCTCTGCGGTGCAGGGGGCATGCTTAGCAAAAAATAAAATAAAATAAAAAAAGACGTATTGCTTATATTTAATCGCAGTACATGATGAGATAATCACTGTTACGGATGTCAGAAAAATCATGCATCATTTGTGAAAGGGTAAAACTCCGGAAAGCAGCTTTAATTAGCCTCTGGTGCATTAATGAGCAGGATTCTCTTTAGTCATAGACATGTTATCCTTCATTGGTATAGGATCATGAGGAAGAAATTCAGATTGCTTAGAATAATAGCTTTGAGAAATGAAAAGGTTTAGAATTATGTAACATGTGTGTTTATATCTCATAAATAAATAAAACTTTAAAATCTTTAATATGTTTAAAATATATTTTAGAAATCTGAGGTCACTGTTATCAGTTGACCTCAGTGTGAGTTTTTTCCTTTCGTTTAATACATAATGTTGTGCAAAAGAGTAAAAAACGTACTTTTTAGTCATTCAGAAAGCGGATGTGCGTTAAATTGAACGCTAGACATAGTTTATAGTGAAGATGATACTTTCCCAAACAGACAAGGAGACGACGAGCTACATTCTTCTAGATGAACATAAAAATGGAGATTTTCTGACTCCATCTTGATTATTATTCCGCTCCATCCCTCTCAGGGGTGATTCTACAAACTTTCTGTTCGACTCCTCGAGGCGTTTGCTGTGCTTCTCACCGCAGCCACACATTTTTTTGTTGCTTTCACCAAGAAATGAAAACATGTTTCCTGTGTAAGGAGGATAATAAGTATTCTGCCAGAGTGTTACATATTTCTCTCGTTGAATACATTGATTGAACAAGTTTGCACTTGTGCCTGATGCAAACATCTGCCCTCCAACACAGATTTGTCAGGGTGATGTGGCAGCTGGAGCTGCGGAGGTGGATTTATCTACTTTAGATGTCAGAGACTGACTGCTGAATGTCGTGGAGCTGGAAGCTCAACAATAACACGCCATTCTTTTCTTCCCAACAGATTTTTCAAAACCTGCAGTGTGATATTTAGTCATTGGAACAAAATTGATTATGACAGCCAGCCACACATGCAAGTGCCTTCATAACAAATGATAATGGAGTTCCACCATTTTATAAATGTCTTTGATGTTCTAGTATCATTCAAAGTCAGTTATTAAGTAATTTACAGTCATAAAGTTATTTTAAGTTTAATTTCACTTTTATTAATCAGGAAAAATGGTGGTTACAAAGTTTGTTTTCTTTACAGAGTCATTTTTTTTATTTTGTTATATTTAATGGTAGCTCTAGCAACACAGTGGCCATCTTTGAGATACGCACTAACTTTGTGCATCGGAGGTGGTTTTGTTTAACCCTTTTTTGGGCAAGAGGCTGTTATTTGGACATGCTTTAATTCTAACCATCCTAACAGTTTTATATGACTGAAATGAGTCAAAAATGTAAAAAGGAGTCAATAATTTTTTTAATATTTAAAATGTGGAAAAAGCAACAAAATCCATTAAATTAAAAGTTATTTTAATAACAACCAATTAAACAATTAGCTTTTGGGGGGATTTCTGTGATGAGTGTAGACAAGCCATCCTATACTTGTAAATATTTAGTCTGGCCACGACCCATAGAAAGAACTTTGGGCAAATCTATGGTTGTCTTTCAATCCATCTATGCACAAAAAGGAACAGCAACAGAAACTAACAAGATGACTTATTCATCGCTATCAGTTAATGAGGCATTCTGCCATGCACCCAAAAAGTTAAAGAAGAAGCAAATCTATCATTTTTAAACATAAAATAAGGACTTAAATACCTCAATCTGCTCTTGTGTCAAAGAAAGCCCAAGTCTAAATAGTACAAAGTTTTTTAACAAATGCTATTTCTGCGTCAACGCCATCTTTGTAGTTTTGCTCTGTCACATTTTTGGTGCTTAATCTACCCAACAAATGTAGAGTGATGTCACTAAATAAAAGAGTCAAAACTGGGACTGATTTTCATTTTTTGGTGAGGACAAATATTTCATTCGTTTACAGGAAAGGGGTGGGACTTGATACTTATACTGCAGCGAGCCCCTAGGGGGCATTTTGGGGTTCTTTAGGCTCCAATATCTGTGTCACAATCCTCTGTAAATTGTTAAATATTCATGGTTGGAGCACATAAATGCAGACCAAAACAAGGTGTGGGCCATTCTACATTCTAAGAAATAAAATGTTGAATTTACTCAACCAAATTATGTCGATTGGTTCCTCTAAACCTAGTTGTTAAAATGTAAAGAGGTTTACATGTTTTTATATGTTGGTGTGTTGACAGTCAGTGTACAGTATAATACTCAACATTATAAGGCAGTTAGGTTTGGTGAAACTAGCTGACATGACTTGGTTAGGTTAATTCAAGATTTAATGTTTTGGAGCATAAATAAAATAATTTGTGCTGATGTTTTCACACCAATTAGACCTTTTTGTTCACATACTCATGTTACCAAATTGTTTGAGGGTTATGCAGTATGAGGTTTAAGATTCAACTTATCAATGGTAGTAAATGTACACAAGTTTAGCACCTTTTGTAACCTTGTCGAGGTTTTGCAAACACTTCACAACAGTTAGTTTTTTATTCCCTATGTGATATTTTTCTTTTATCATACAATACACTCATTTATTTCACAGACCTTCTGTCAGATAAAGAATGGACTCTTCATACCTGAGTATGTGCTGACTGTACAGGTCTAAGGTCTAGTCCACACGTAGCTGGTTTTTTTTAAAAACGAATATCCGCCTCTCCAAAAACTTGCATCCACACCACCTCATTTTAAAAAAAACTCTGTCCACACGTACCCGGATAAATACGTTGTTAAGGACATGCCAGACCTGTAGGCGGCAGTACTTCCCCCGTTCTTAACCTCGTCCTTCGTCTGTGGTCTTCCGCAAGGAGCAGTAATTACGCTTGCAAAAACAAACAAGCAAAAAGCGCTTGGACAATTGATAAAGCGAGCGCAGCTCTGAGGGCATCCATGCTGTCGGCTAGTGTAAACACAGGTCGCACACGTGATGTCAGCATTTTTCTGTCGCGGAAAGTGACGTTGCGGACCTTAAAACTCTGGTTTTGTCTGTCCACACGCAGACACCCAAAACAGAGAAAACGCAGATCTTCACTTTGGCCGGAGTTTTTAAAAAGATCCGTTTTCGTGTGAAAAAACTCCGTTTTCGTGTGGATGACAGGCCAAAACGTAGAAAAATATCTACGTTTTGGCAGATCCCCGGCTTCGTGTGGACAGGGCCTAATACTCTCAGTCAGATTCACCATTTACACCTAATTTCCAGTTTTACTTCAACAGCTGGGAGAGTTCATAGAAGTAGTGCCAGTGTTACCAGTAGGGGTGTGCATTGGCAAGTATCTAGCGATCTAACGCTGACATGTCTCTACTTCTATATGAACTCTCTCAGCTATGACTTAGCCGTATCCATCTGTGTCGTGAGCTGTCCCTGATTTTTGATATATTTTAGTCGTAATGCTGGATTGTTGCTTCTTCCTGCAATCGGAGCAATTGATAGATGGTGACAAGGTGGCTGCTCAAGGAGACAGTCCAGGGCAGTGTCATCCTTTTACTTTATCCTCACATTGTCAAATGAAGTGTGTCGTTAGATATGTATGTGCACTGTGATGTTCGCACACACACACACACACACACACACACACACACACACACACACACACACACACACACACACACACACACACACACACACACACACACACACACACACACACACACACACACACACACAAACAAACAAACAAACACACACACACTACTATCTCAACAGTAGTAAGGATTATGTACTGTTGCTGAACTTAAGCTTGTCTGGGTTTTAGTCCTTGAGGTGACATTGTTTGTCTACGTGGGAAAGCCTGATCTCAGACCAGACAGAGTGCAACATTAATGAATGAAGGATATTCGAGGGTAAACATGAAGGAAAATCAATCTCTTCTTTCTCTTTAGACTCATTAAACATTATTAAGGTTTCCAACTTTTGCTTTGATTCCTTTAACGTCTGAGCAAAGATTTCGAAATACTCCAGAGAGTTATTTTAAACCTGATGAGTTCCCCTTCATCCATCTGGTACTCATCTTGACCTGTTTTTTCTTCCTTTAGTCTGAACCCATACAGCTACGATGAGAGCTGTGTATCCAGCAGTGTTGACCACCTGCCTTTGGCCGCCCTCCCGCTCCTCGCCATTGTGTCTCCACGCTACCAGGACGCTGTGGCAACTGTCATAGACCGGGCCAACCAGGTGTACCGCAGCTTCCTACGGTCGGAAGATGGCCAGGGATTCACGGGACAGGTCCGTTGTGTGTTCTATTTATAAAGGGGGGTGAACTTCATTGTGCTAACACGAGTAAATAATTTCCTTGGAGCAGGAAAATAAAATCCCTTATTAGTGGATTGTGTGCTCAATTGTGAGAGTGGAAGCTCAGCTTCTACCTTCATGATAACATTTAGTACACTAAGGCTCTTAAAGGTGTGGTTCACTGATAAAACATTTATTTATTAATATTTTGGTCATTGTTGTGGCTTTTTTGTTGGATAACGCGTGCCTTAAGTGCAGAATGAATACTGGGTTGAAATGTCCTTACAAATAAAAGGGCAGTCCAAAATACATGTTCGGATACGCTGATCCATTCATTAAAGTAAAAAGGCAGAGAAAATAAAACCAAAACTCAAAGAATATTGATGCCTACGCTATCCTGCACGGTCAAACCGTTTGTCTCTAAAGCCACACACCTGTCGCTTGATTAGGTCACCTTTAACCTCTAAGTAGAGCCACTCCCAGAGTGCCCTCCACAGTAATTGGCTCCAACATACGGGCCCCTGATTGTCCACGTCTACTCATGACAATTCCAAACAAATGAGGAGCCAATATTAATCTTGGTGCATATCCTTTTCAGATTCAAACAAAAAATACATCCAACTAAACAAAATAAAACAACAAAACCCCTTTTTATTTATATTTTACAAAAATGTTTTTAATGTTTACTGTTTCTTTGTAATCAATTTTTGGGTCGTTTTCCATCAACATGCATAATTTTGTTAGTGGTCGTTTGATTGTGCTAGTTTTTGTTTTGATTTCAACAGATCGAACCACTCCATTTTTGTCCGGGCATACGTACATTTGTTATTTTTCCAATCATCCATGAGTTGCGTGGGGCTGCAGAATCAGCAAGAATGATGTCTCCTTCTTTTAGACTTCTTTTTAACTGATTCCATTTTTGTCTTTCTTGAAAAGTTACCAGATATTCTCTTGACCATCTTTTCCAAAAAAGATCTGACATATATTGGGATTGTTTCCACCTTCGTCGAATGTATAAGTCATGTTGGTCAAAGACACCAGGAGGGAGAGTTGGCTTACGCTTATGGGTGAGCAGATGATTGGGAATCAATGGCTCCAAGTCATTCGGATCGTCTGACACCTTAGTCAAAGGTCTATCATTAAAAATGACTTCTGCTTCACACAACACTGTGTGCAATGCTTCATCAGTGCTTGTCGGCTGATTTAATACAGAACATAGCACTTTCCGAATCAGCCTGATCATACATTCCCAAGCACCCCCGTGGTGTGAAGCATAGGGTGGATTGAATGTCCATTTAATGTTATCAAACAAAAGAGTTTTCTCTATTTTGTTGTGGTTCAAATCTGTAACAATTTTTCTCAATTCCTTTTCAGCTGATGAGAAGTTTGTTCCATTGTCTGAGCGAAAGTGTGAGACTGGCCCTGCTTCTGCACATGCAACGGCAAATTGCACTGATACATGAGTCTGTATCTAACGAGTGTGCAACCTCAATGTGAACTGCTTAACTGACCATGCATGAGAATATGACTCCATAACGTTTTACACAAGCACAACCCCGTTTTACTTCAATGGGACCAAAGTAATCGACTCCAACATTTGTAAACGGAGGCAAGTCAGGAGTTATTCTTTCCTCTGGAAGATCAACCATTTTTTGTTGACATGTTTTACCTTTGAATTTTCTACAGAAGAGACATTGAGACATAATGTTTCTTGCGGCTGCATTGGCGTAAGTGATCCAGTACCTTTCTCTCAGCTTTGAAAGGACATGATTCCTTCCTGTATGGTTTGCACGTTTGTGAACATCCATGATTATACAACTTGGTACATGTTGATCTTTCGCCAACATTATTGGGTGTTTGCTTTCTTCGGGCATTGAACCCTTTAACAAATGACCCCCGACTCTTAACAACCATCTTGAAGAACCGGGTTGAGCTTGTAAATGTGACTGTTTCTCTTAACGCCTGTGTCATTAGACAGAGAACGCATTTCATTTGGAAATCTTTGTTCTTGTAAAAAATGTATAATGGCCCACTCAGCTTTATGTAAATCTTCAGTTGAGAGGTTGACATCTTTTTTCCTTTTGGCCCTTTGTAGTTCTTGCCCAACATGAGCTGGAGTGTAACTCTGTGAAAGAGTTTTTTGGATGTGACTTAGTTCAAAGAGAGTTTGCTTAACCTTTAACATCCAGGCAACAGCAACTTTAAGCTTGTTCCAATCTGAAAAGTGAGTGATCAATTTGTTGATTGGATCCATACCTGTTTGAGTTGAACAGATAAAAATGTCTTGCTTTATTTCAGGGTCATTGGTGTCAGAATCCTCCTCAAAGTTGAGTTGATTCTTCTGCCAAGTTTGTTGCACATCCCACAAGATATTAGGTCCCAATAACCATGTTTTAGTGTTCAATAGTTTGTTCATTGAAACACCTCTAGAAGTGATGTCGGCTGGATTTTCTTTGGTGGGAATGTAGTGCCACTGGTTTGGATTTGATGCTTGTCGGATCTTGGTGATTCTGTTTGCCACAAAAGTTCGAAATCTTTTATTTTCATGATTGATGTACTTGAGAACCGTGCAACTGTCTGACCAAAAGTAGGATTTTTTACATTGGAGTTGCAACTCCGTTTTTGTAAGACTGTCTATTTGTGTTGCGAGGACAGCCGCTTTAAGTTGTAGGCGAGGCATTGTGACTGGTTTTAACGGTGTCACTCTGGCTTTGCTAAGCAGAAAAGAAATATGTATTTGACCCGTTTGATTTTCCAGTCACAAATAGCTCACTGTGCCATATCCATTATTACTTGCATCTGCAAAATGGTGAAGTTGAGCTTTGGCAGGTGTTCCAAACTCTGCAGGCTTAATGCATCTTTCTGACTGAAATGCGGGCAAGTTTTTTAGTTCTGACAACCAGTCGACCCATTATTGTTTTATTGGCTGTGGAATCTCTTCATCCCAGCCATGTTGCCTTCGACATAACTCTTGCAAGAGAAGTTTAGCTTGGAGTACTGTTGGAGATAAATAGCCGAGAGAATCATAGATGGAAGCAATCACAGACAACATTCCACGGCGGGTATGGAGCTTTATTTGTTCATTCATTCAAAAGATGAAATGATCACTTTCCAAACACCACTGTAGTCCCAACTCCTTCTCAGTTGGAAGTTGGTCTTTGTCTAAATCAAGTACTTTGACATATTTGGAATGAACCTGTAAAGGTATTACTTGAAGTACTGTCCGATTATTGCTGGTCCACTGTGTGAGATGAAATCCACCTTGGTGACACAGTTCGCTCAGATCATGAGCGACTTCTATTGCCTTTTCAACCGAGGGCAAACTTTTCAAGCAGTCGTCAACGTAAAAGATTTTATTAACGGTTTGAACCACTTCACAGGAAAACTCATGACGACAATCTTTCGCCAGTCTTCCTTAAGGCAAAGCAGGAACAGCTTAGTGATGAGACCACTCCAAACAGGTGAACGGTCATTCTATATTCGGTAACTTCTTTATAGAAATCACCCTCCGGTCACCACAAGAACCTGAGAAAGTTCTTATGCTCCTCAGCAACTCTGACTTGGTAGAACATTGATTTGATGTCTGTCATGAATGCAAATGGTTCTTGTTTGAATCTTAGTAATACTCCAATCAATGAAGTGGTAAGATTTGGCCCTTGGAGAAGTTTGTCATTTAGAGACGTTCCTTTAAACTTGGCTCCACTATAATGAACCACACGTAGCTTGCCTTTACGCGGGTGATACACGCCATGATGTGCAATGTAATTGATATTTTCTGGAGAGCTTCTTAATTCATTTTCCGGTACTAGCTCTGCAAATCCATTGTTTAGTACTTCATTCATGAATGCAGTATATTCCTTGTAAAATACTTCATTTCTTTCTATTTTCCTTTTCAGACCACTCAGGTGCTGTTGAGCAACACATAGGTTGTTCGGAAGTTTGGCTCTTTGATTGGCAACAATAAACGACAGTGTCTGTTTTCAAATTTCACTGATTCATTCATAATCTGCAGAAATTTTTTGTCATCTTGGGAAAGTTCATCCTTGTCATCTTTGCTTAAATCTTTGAAGTTGTGTTCATATTGTTTTTCCAAGAGATTTTCTAATGCGAGTACCGAAGTGCAATTTACTGTTACAAATTGACTGCTAACCTCCAACTTGTCAGGACTCCCTCCCTCTGTGCCACTTACAACCCACCCCAATAGGGTTTTTGTGGCATAAGGTCCTTTTCCTTGGCTATTAACTACTTCCCACGGTCCATGCAGCTTTGCGGCATCTGCGCCTATCAGCAGATCCACTTCAGCATTGATTCCCATTAAGTCAACTTGTGACAGGTATGTCCATTGTTCAATGTCTTCCTTTGTGATTATGTTAGCTGTGCTTACAGGCATTTGTTTTGTGTATACACAACAGGCAAGCCATAAAACTCTGTTCCTTTAAGACTTGAGATCTCCAGATCGCTGAGAATGTATGTAGAGGTTGTTGCGGTTGGACTCATTAACAGGCGAATCTTGGATTTCTTTCCTGAGAGATTCAGGGTTTTCATTAAATTCTTAGTGCAGAATGTTGAAGTTGAACCATTGTCTAAAATGCATATGTTTGAACAAGTTCTTTGATTTGACTGTCACAGGGAGTATTGAGAGTTTCCCAATAATACCGGCCCCAGCATGGCTCACACATGACTGAGATGACAGAGTTGTGCTTCCAGTTGCGTTCGGCTGTACGATATTTGTGCTTATTGCTTTGTTGATCTTTGTTGTTGTGTGTAGAGCAGTAGGACGGTTTAGCTTACATTTGTTACAGGACATAGGTTTAGTACGTTGTTTGGAAAAATTACCCAGTTTCAGACATTTAAATCAAGCTTTCTTTTCTTTCAGAAAATTCAGTTTGTCGCGATGTTGTTTTTCGTTGAACCTTTGACAGCTGTTCAGTGTATGAGTTTGTGAACAAAACAGACATTTAAATGTTTTTCCATCATTTTTTATGATCCTTTCAGCATTGTCTTTAATTTGTGATTTGTCAGCTTGACACGCATTGACGCCAAAGAAGTCATACCTTGGCTTGGGCTCGAATGGTTCAGTTGGTTTGATGGGCTTATTTCTTTCCACTTGTTGCATTTGTATGTCACCAAATACTGGATCAGAAATGATTCTCAGCTGGCGTTCAACAAAATTCATGACATCGTCAAAATTTGGTCTGCAGTGATAGGTTTCCTGAATATTGCATGTGATGTTTCTGAATTGGTCCTTCATTGAAGTGGTGGTGTTTTTTCTTGTTTTAGACAGATAGGAGTTCATGCCATCACTGTGCTTCTCTAATACTGCAAGTTTGGCATCAGCAGCCTTTATTTCGGCCTCCAATTCCACCTTTTCAATTCTCTCTTTCAGTTCTTCTTGTTGCTCTTGCCATTCTTGTTTTTGTTTCAGTGCAATTTGCTGCAGTTTATGCTTTTCTTGTAATGCAGTTTCCTTTGTAATTAATGCTGCCTTTTTAGCTTCTGCTCGAGCTCTCAGAATTGATGATTAATCAGTGTGAGATATTAGAGGTGAAGCGTGAGAGCATGTGAAGAGGGTCAAATGCGTGTGTCTCATGGTCAATGCGTGAGAGTTGGCGACCCTAGTTATTTGTAAACATCAATGTTGCAAAACAAACAAAGTCAGTGGTAGAGTTGTATTTCTTTCAGGAAATAAGACTCCAAATTCTGTCGCGTTCTTCTCAACTCTGATCTGGCTCACTGCTAGTTCTTGTAACAGGCACAACTGAGCTTTCATCCCCAGAAAACACCTTACAAGGCTTTCATTCCTACTAGAGACCACTAAAAATGTAGTGATTAAATAAGTGTTCCACACCTTTAATGACAACTTTTATTTGTAATAAATAAAAATATTGTTCACACCAAAGGTGAATTCTAGTTTGAGCCCCTTTGTTTGTCTCAAATTGTTAAACCGTTGTATTATAAGTGCAAAGTACAATCATCAAGTAAATCAGCACCAATATCTTAGCATTAGTTGCGGTGACTCAGAGGCTGATTGAAATTACATATTACTCAGACTTCACTGAATTAGAGCTCTCGGTCAAAACACTCTTCATTAAATATTTAGTCAGAAAAACACCACAAAAAAGCCCTTTCCGTGGTTTGATTTACAAAATATTTATATTAATATGTGAAGACGGTGTGTTATAAGCATTTATTAGAAAAACACCTAAATTCATTTTCACCCTCTTTAACCTTATTTTCTCTCTTAAAAAAGAACAAATCTCTTTTTTGTCCATCCTTCCTCGGAGCACTAACCTGTAGAGACAAGTGTCCCTACACTGTGTAGAGAATTAAGCTACACACTAGAATCAACACTGTTTGCTATCAGTTTTTAGATTCAGAAAAATTACCAAGCATATTAATCTATGAAGCTTATATCATACATACATATCCCGGATACTTATGTATGATCTAAGTTCATACACCAACCTGTTTGGTCTAATTTTAATCCAAAGATTAACGTTTAATTTAAATAGTTAAATTCATAGCAAAAGTTGTTGTGAATCAGAAGCTAGGATCTTTGCTTTACAATAACCAGAAATATTACACATTTTCTGTGTTTCGTTTCAATAATGAGGCAAGTTTAAAAATGAAGAAATTTATTACTAACAATTTTAAACTCAAAGATTTGAAATGACAATTATAAACGACAATTCATGGATGACAATCTAATGACAATTTTTAACAGCTTTGGTATTAAACTTGTTTTAAAAGCAAACCTGTGGCTGGATGGAAGCTAAATTGAGAAGTACGAGTTTGGATGCATGAATGGAATTACTAGAAGGTTTCTTTCAGGGAGAGAAGAAGCGTTCTGGATGAAAATGATGTTTTGCGGCTACCTGAGTCTTTCACTTAGAGAAAACAGCATCAAACGCATTCCTGTGTTCTACCTCACCCAAACAGGAGACCCTCTTGTGGATCCGGAGATCAGGAGGATGTTGTTCATCCAAGATGACACTCGGTCCAGCAGGGGAGATGCGAGTGTCCGATCATCTGGTCCAGAGATGTCAAGTGTTTGCGGATGGACGTTCTCGTCTTAATTTAACTCAGAAATCAATGACTCTGGGTAGAGTCTTCGTTAGCTGGTTACAGTTGCGTTTATTCTTAGCTATTCTGGTCGGCGTGACTGGAACAGCAGGTGGAGGTTTTGGGACGGCCGTTCCCTTCCTCCGTGATGTTGGTTCAAGAACTTACTTGAAGCTGATGATGGTTACAGTTTTACCAAGCTCTCAGGACACTCCCACTCTCTCCCCAAGAAAACTTTGATCATGCGTCAAAAACGTGTTGCAGTTATCATTTATCTGGACTCTGTGTTAGATGGATAAGGTGAACTGACCTTCTTTGCTGAACACATCTTTTACTGTCATCAACCATAATCATAATTAATCATTATTATCCCAAAGCATAATAATTCATTTCATGTAATTAAAATACCATTATATTGAACCAAGTGATCATTTATGATGATTATATTAAACAGTAATAAAATCAATGAGTTTTATTAATTATTATTATCTAATTATTATCATCGTGACTTGAAGTGTCCTCCTCCTGGGACAGCAGCAGATATGGATATGATCTTGAGTAGTCATCGTGGCTCCTTGTTTAATCTGTGGATTTAAAAGTACTGTTTGACCCAGCTTGACCCAGCTGGGTAGATGTGCCCTTTGCCACAAATTAGAGAACCTTCATCACGTTACAACTGTGTCCAGACTTGTAATGTAATAGCAAATGCAACAATGTGGTTAAGAAAAATAAATGCATCAATAAGAATTTTGAGCATTTATGTAGATATTCAGTGGACTGATTTCCTCACTTAGCTGCTTGTGGTGTTCTAAATAGTTTACCAGAGAAAAAAACAAAATACTGAAGGGGTGGTTCACTGCTATGTAAGTAAAGTTTGTTTTTGTAGAACCTTTCAAGGTCAAAACCTTCACAAGAAAAAACAAGAAATATACAGAAAATTCCTAACGCTGGTATTTCACTAAGCTATAAAAAGTTGGAGACACAAAAATAAGAGAATCACACTGAGGTTTTACATATGATTGGCCCATGTTGGTGTAGGGTTTAGGAAATTGAGTGCTTTAAGAGCTCAATAAATATATTACCTCTACTTATGACCAATGAGCTGTGATATTCTATCTAAATATAGAATATCAACCCTGCTTGGTCTTTACTGTGTTTATCAGAAGATTCTAGGATTCTTTCTTTATTAAGGACTTGTACACACTTCGTTTTGATTTAGAAAACAGTCAGGTTTATAAAAGTAAGGATTTATTTTACCAACAATTAAAACATGACAAGTTAACTAAGCATTTACTGTGATGGATGGAACTAACCTATGTGTGAATGAGATGTTAGTCAGAACTTCTGTATCTAGGAGAGCTGAGTTCTGGATGTAAAAGAATTTGGTTTGCGTTAAGCTAGGAAGTTGATTATTATCAAAAGCACATCAAACGCTATCTGTCATGTCTACTTCACCCGTTCTCGGAGACCCTCTTGGTAGATCCGAAGGTCAGAGGTCGACTGACCTCTGGCACCGAAGGGCTGTAGATTACCGTGGCACCGACGCTTCAGTCCAGAGATGTCTCTGGTCACGACAGATGGATGGAACCACGCGCGTCTGGGACTCTGAAGGAGTCTAAACAATATGAGCTTGTTCTGCAGGAACTGTTGCGGTATCAGCTTTGCAGGTGCAAAAATATTTTGACGACGTGTCAAAAGCTTTGATGGTTAAAGAGGGTTTTGCTTCAGGTGGCCGGTCTGAAGCTTTTCTAGAACAGAGAGATCACCCGAGAGTGATCCAGTTTTGATGTTCTCATGTTATGATTTGTGTAGCCAACCAAAGGTTGACAAGTTGAGGAATGGTTACCAAGACAACCTCAGAAACATGCCTTCTTTGATACGGAGACTCTGATCTGGGGTAAAAGACTATTTATGTGTCACGAGGTCAACTTAACCTTACTTTGTCCTTGAGTGAGTGCAAATGATTATGACCTCATCATATTAACATGCTGAAGCGTATTGCAATCACTGTAATCATAACATAACATTCATTTCAAACTTCATTCATTGAGCACAGATTAATGAAACATTTCATTATATTATAATTATTATAAGTAGCATCAAACAAACGTTTATTTAATGATTATCAAGCTTATAAGTTGTAGAAGTTCATACCATATCTGATTTAGCAAATCCGGGCTCCGAGTGTTCCTTATATGGAGGCATGAAGATCTGAAAGATTGGACCTTGAGGAGAGAATGGTATTGTTGACATGTCGTTATCTGTGTTCAGAGCTGCAGAGACTCTGAGCTCCAGCTGATGGGATGAAGGCAGGCCATTTTAAAGGGGACACATGCAGTCTTGTGTCTCCTTTTTGATCAGATGTTAAATGGTCAAACTGTACCTAAAAACTGACCATTGCTGGACGTTACATTGGGTTTATCAGTGTCATGCAGATTTAATTGTTGCAATTTAGTCCAAAATTGTTTAAATTATTTCTACGTTTGGTCACCAATTAGCCTGGCCTGCCAGACTCGTCTTCGTTTAATTCTGCACAGAGAAAGAGTCTGACAACTCACAGGCAGTGAGGCACGTAAGGGGCGGGACTAGGCAGCTCAAAAATGACCAATCAGAAAAAAGATGGAAATCCCAACTGTACCGCACAACGCTGTAGTTTTCTAGCTGTAGTAAAAAAAATAAATAAACTTCTGGCAACGGCACAAACATCTTTTATATTTTTTTTAGAAGAAATGCTTTTAGCGCTTCTACTTGTTGTGGTTTTAAAGACATTTGAGTTATTTAGAACAGAGGAAAGAGCCGCAGCAAACTCCGCCGCTGTCTTTGTTGTTAATGAGAAACTGAGCATCGCTGTGTGTGACGTCCGCAACGCTGTAGTTTTTTAGCTGTAGTCAAAAATGGCGTCTGGCGACAGCGCAAACATCTTTCTTTAGAAGACAGGCTTTTAGTGCTTCTACTTGTTGTGTCCAAGTTATTTAGACCAGAGGAAAGAGCCGCAGCGAACTCTGCTTCAGTCGCCATGTTCGACAAACTCGGCGTTGTGGTGTGTGACGTACGCTACTCAGCGCTGACTGGCTCGGTTAGAATTCTCACAGGGTGGGGTTATTTGAATAGGAGAGTTCCCAGACTCATTCCCTGTGCAGAATTATGGGCCATTCCCATCTGTACCGGGTCGGCCCGGGCCGGGTAGCGTAGGTTGTTTACATATCTGGGTGGCCTGGTATTTTTCCGGGCCAACCAAGGCTCATTCTCAGCCCTCTTCTCGAGGGGGTCTGCTTCAGGCCGACCAGGGCCAACACACCCACTGCTGACAGCAAATTCACACCTTCCGTTAGAGCAAGCCTCTGATTGGTGGGTAGAATCAGCCCACATGGGCTTAAGACAAGGATGTGTGGAATCAACCGGGCCAGGCTGGGGCCGACTGGGGCTACCCGGCCCGGGCCGACCCGGTACAGATGGGAATGGCCCATTAAACAGAGGACAAGTCTGGCAGGCCAGGCTAGTCACCAATACCAACCAGTTGGGCCCCCAAGAACCTTTCATAGGGGGGAAGAGCTAATTTAGTGGTGGGAGACCATCTTGGTCCCTGTAGTAACTCTAACTTGTAGATGTGCATTGCATAATTTTGTCATTCTTTTTCATAAAAAATTAATAAGCCTGCACATCTAACACCTACCTCAAATGTAAAAACACAAACATTTCAGAAAAAGACAACATTTCAAACACCATTTATTGTTTTAAATTGTATTCAAAGTTTGATTGCTTGTTGCTGTCTCAAAACATACCCACAAAACTATTGGGACCAATACTCTTTTCAAATGGGTGGTCCTTAGTGGCATACACATATATTTAAAGGGATCATTTGCAACTTTTTCATATTTTAAAACTATTTTCTTCAGCCAGTATGCGCTCAAATGACCCTTTACAGGGTTAAAGAAATGTCACTCAGACCCCACCGCCGTCTGTAGTCAGAATATCGCACTTGCAACTTCAGAGTGCCGGTCTGGTCCCTGTTGAGCAGACATGACAGTGCTGCAGTCTGCTTCCTGCATGTTTTAGATCGTGAACACAGCTGATTTGTTTAATTTAGTGATGAATCACTCCTATAGATGTTAATGAAGGCTGGGGAGACATTTCAGCTGTTAGATTAAGGTGTTAAGAATGCTCAGCGAGGAGATAAGTTTCACTTTTGCTTTCACTAACAGACACTAGGGCGTGCTAAAAGCAAGCCAAACCTGCATAGCATTCCTTTAAGTTAGGATTTACTAAATACATGATTCTTTTAATTTTTATTAAAATACATTTGTTTATTGGCTTTAATATGTTTGTCTTGATTTAAGACATGCATATAGCCACCCCTTTGGGGCACCACTGCTCTCTGAACTTTCTAACTCACAGAAAATCAACATAAGGGTTCTAGATTCCAGAAACGACTCAGTGAATAATTTAAAAAAGCACATTATTCAGAATCTGTGCAAAGTGCAAAGTCCTGCAACCTTGCAGAAATTGAAAATCATCATGACAATCGCAAATGCTGTCCATAATTTATCTAAAAAAAATCCCAGTACAAACAAAAAGCCTATGACTTAAAAATAAAATAAAACCTTTACCTTTCCACTGCTTCTGCAAAATCACGTGTTTTTTGTTGTTTAATTTTACTCTTTTCTGTGCATAAGGTGAGGACATAGCAAGAGTCAAACCCCTCCACCTTTTAAAGATACACCCATTCATCTCTGCAGCTGTTCCCCTGTTGAGGTAGCCGCTGACTGAAAGCATCTCATGGAGAGATTGTTGAAATTGTTTTCTGAGCAGGTTTGCCTGATGGGTGACTGTGTGGGCGGAGTGCTGTGCTTTGACGCTTTGTGCTTCAGCAACCACCCGAGGCCCGGCAGCCCCAACAACAACAGCAGCAGGAACAACAGCACTGAGAGCCTGAAGGTAGGAGCTCAGCGTTTTTAAGAATGGCTCACAGGGGGGTATGCAGAGGAAAATTTCACGGGTCGTTTTAGATTAAAAATGACTTCAGATGCTCAAGATCACATGCCTTTGGTGTGTAGTGTTTTCATTAGTGGAATAAGAGTGATTATTCACAAATGGGGCATTTGTCCTTGACAAAAATCTGTCCTCTGGTTGAACAAAAACAACTTTCACATATAATCAAAATCTTGCTGTGTGTTTTTTATGCCACTTTTGCTCTACAAATAGCGTTTTAGCCTCATTCATATCCTGAATAAGGTATTTGCAGTAAAATAACAAAAGTTTAAATACATGTTGAATGAGTGACAAATTACTTATGATGGTTAATTTGATGGGATCTTGAGTTTCCTGATCACAAATCAAAGTGGTTCCTGTGGTGCATATGTGTTATTTTTTTATCATTTGTGTTTAACTCCCACAGAAAAGCAGCTTATCCTTTTTTCCACCTGTAAAGTGTTGGAATGTCCCCATTTTCTCCTCCGCCCTTTTCTCATTCCGATCCACTCACCTATAATGGATTCACTCCTGCACTGACACTTTTTCTCCCTCCCACATTCCCACCTGGGAAAACACATCAAATGTCTTCCTGTCGTGCAATTTCCGGTCGTGAGTGGAGGTTTTCTGTACTGAGTCCTCTTCCTTTGTCTCAGGACAACACGGCTCGGCTGAGGGAGTCCAGTCCCACTCTGAGTTCCAGCAAGAGGTTGAGTAAGAGCAACATTGATATTTCCGCTCCTAATGAGGGCCAGAGCGGCTCGTCGCTCAGCCGCAAGCAGAGTGACTCGTATGATGGAGACACCTCGTCCACTGGTCAGCGCAACTTTTTTTCCAGGTGAAGCTCTAAAACAATATTGAACATTTAGTTGTTAAATGTAGGTGGCATAATGTAGTAAATGAACAGTTCAGAGCCTTGTGCTTGTACATTTTAAGGTTACAGACTTAATCAATCCTTTGCTGAAATCACTGAAGGTATGAATCCATCATCAACATGTTTTTTCTGTATCTACCTGCAACTATTAAATGTAACCTACTCAACATACCAAGACATGACACTGTTCTCTAAATGCCTAAATCTGACCCAGATTGGAACTATTCCCTGGAACACAGTCCTCCTAAGTCCCAGGCTTGATTTATTCATTTATTTTTATATTTATAGTTATTTATTTATTTGTGCATTTTTTATTTTCTTCTAGCCTCAGTAGCAACAGGTTATTCATGAATTAATTCAAATATTTAGTCAAAATATAAAAAGCGAATATAGTCTCTGTGAATAAACACAAAAAACACAGCAGGGCAGGGAAGCCAACTTTATCAGTCATCTGGAATGATGATATTAAAATGTATAAAATAAAATAAACATGCAAAAATACTTGTGTTTTATCCCTCTTTTAATGCACGGATCACATCATTCTAAAAATAATTATTACAAACTCATGAAATAGAACAAACAGAAACAGTCTGTTCAGGCGAGAGGCGTCATGTGCACTCACACACTCGTGTAGATCAGAATGCCAGCAGCACTGTTTCTTCTGTTGGATGGACAAATGAAAAATGGATAGATGATGGAAGAATGGAATGATAGATGGATGAAAGATGGATTGCTGGATGGTAGAATTGATGATCAGTGGACTGATTGTTGAAGGATGGATGAACAGATTGATGAAAAATGGATGGGTGGATGGATAGATAGGTGGCAGGTTAGAAGGATTAATGGAAGGGTTAGTCAGTGGATGGATGGATGGATGGATGGATGGATGGATGGATGGATGGCTGATGTACAGATGGATGGATGGATGACTGATGTACAGATTGATGGATGGATCAGTGGATCGATCAATGGATGGCTTGATCTGTGGATGGATGGATGATGGATGGAAGGATGGATGATGTACAGATGTACAAATGAATGGATGGCTGTATGGATGGATTGATCATTAGAAGAATGTGTGATGTTTAGATGAATAGGTGGAGGATGGATGGATGGATGGATGGATGGATGGATGGATCAGTAGATGAATGAATGGATGTATGGATTGATCATTAGATGGATGGATGGATGGATGGATGGATGGATGGATTGATCAGTAGATGGTTGGAGGATGGATGGGTGGATGGATGGATGGATGGATGATGGATGGATTAATCAGTAAAATCGACACTCTGCTGGACCTCCTGCCCTGGCTCAGGAGGTGAGCCCCTCCACCTCCAATCCTCCAGTTCCCCGACACCACAGGGACCCAAACTGAGTATCCTCCACTACTCCACGGGAACACAAATCAGGAGCCCTCTACACCCCATCCACTGTTTTCACCTACCACTTTACTGGTAGGCGATTCAATAATCAGGAATGTCAGCTTTTTTAACGTCATGACGAGATGTTTTCCATCAGCCATCATACCTGCTCTCCTGGATAAACTTCCTGGTCTGCTGTGCTCCATCCCAGCTTCAGTTAAAAGAGTGATCCTTCATTTGGGATCAAACGATGTTACACGCCGGGAGTCTGTCATCACTCAACAGCATTCTAACCATCTCTTTGACATTCTGAAGAGCAGTGGAATGTCTGTTTTCATCTCCGACCCAATCCCCACAGTTTCTCATGGAAATGGACGTTTTAGCCGTCTGCTCTCTCTCCACTCCTGGCTTCAGTCTGCTTGCAGGTCCCACAGTTTTGGTTTCATTGATAATTTTAACCTGTTTTGGAACCGTTTCTCCTTTTTCAGGCGAGACGGTATTCACCCTAACCGACGTGGCTCAGGCATGCTAAACACTAACATCTGGTATGCTGTGCTGTCCCATAGATATACCTCTATGGTGGATTCCCTTCCACAGACATGACGGTGTACAACCCAGAGATCTTCATCTTCTTCGGCCTTCGCTCAAACCTCCACTTCAAATAGCATCACTCCCTACAGTCCTCCCATGATGCAACAGCCTTCTGTGTGTCTTCCAAAGGTCACAATTCCCAAAATGTTGTCTTCTGCTGACAAACCCAAAAGTTTCCCCATTCCATTTCATTTATCAACCAGCAAAGACACAAACTGTATTCATGGCCGGAGAACCCAGAACACCAGATGTTTACAACCCATCCCTCTCCAACAGGTTAAGAAGACAAATGTTCTCCAGGATTCAGTTCAATGTGCCCTGTTAAATGCCCGCTCCATCTCAAACAAATCCTTTATTTTAAATGAGCTGTTCACCAGAGAAAAGTTGGAGTATTTATTTCTTACGGAGACGTGGCAGCAAGATGGCTATTTTGTACATTTAAATGAAATATGTCCACCAAACTGCACTGTGTTTACCACACCACTGTTTGAAAAATGCAACAAATGCTTTAGCCTAGCAGACCGAGAGGGCGGAGCCGCTAACAAATTCACACACTCACAACATTGTGACATCATAATGTACCATCTAACATCACAGTGTACCTCTTAGCCAATAGCGATGGCAGATTTAAATTTGAATGCAGTGCAGAGTTTTTGCCTGACGACGGTGCATCGCTGACAGTTTTAGGCAGAATATTTTAATTTTAACAAAGATGCACTAAAGTGCCGAATTATTGACTACACGTGTCTACAGCACGATCGGACACTCATTTATATGGTTTATCAGCAAAAAAATGTTGATTTGGAGTGACTTGCTCTTTAACTTACACATTAATGATCCTAATTGTAGCACAGCAGTGGAGCTCATGTCTATTATAGAGTCTTTTAACTTAGAGCAGCACGTTTCAGGCCCCACACACAAAATGGGCCACACACTAGATCTTGATTACTCTTTGGGACTAAGCATCAATCATTTACGTGTTGAAGAGGTTCATGTGAGTGACCACAGCTGCATTTTCTTTAATGTCCTATCTAATGTTGAATCTGTACCTCACAACCTAAAATCAAAGAGATGTATCATTGATCAGTCAGCAGTGGATGGATTTTCTAGATTATTTGACAGCAGCTCAGTTCAGGGTGATGATTCAAGCTTGTTCATCCAGTCATTGGATAAACAATGCTGCAGTATCTTAGATAAAGTAGCTCCTGTTAAGCAGGTTACTTTTTCTAGCAAGAGAAAAAGTCCCTGGATTAATGAAAGCATTTACAGTCTCAGGACATGCCGCAGAGCCGAGAGACGTTGGAAGTCAGCTAGATTAGAAAGTCACCGGCTGTACTTTAAAGAACTGGTAACATCTCTGAATGAGACGGTGAAAACTTCCAGGGCCACTTACTTTGCTCAGCTGATTGCTGTAAACAAAAATAACTCAAAAGTCCTGTTTGACACATAAATCAGATTGTTTCACCTCACGCCCCTCTTATGCCAGTTTACTCAAGGTCCGACTGTAACAACTTTATAGCATTCTTTGGGAATAAAATCAGAAACATCAGTGCAAGTTTTTCACCACCATCTCCCCCCCCCCCCCCCCCCCCCCCCCCCCCCAACGTGGAGTTCATAGTGCTAGTGATATATGATCTTTCTGCAGCTTTTGACACTGTTGATTACAGAACCTTAATTAACAGACTTGGTGACTCGGTGGGGATCTCTGAAACTGTTCTAGACTGGCTTAGATCGTACCTTTCTAACAGAAGTTACAGTGTCTGTATAAACCAAATCTTGTCAGATTCTACTGGTACCCCAAGGCTCTGTTTTGGGTCCACTGTTGTTTCTTCTGTGCATACACCCTCTTGGACAGATACTTGATTATTTTCATGATGTCTCTTATCACCTATATGCAGATAACATTCAGCTGTACTGCTCCTTTAAGGATTCTGAGTTCTACAAACTGTCTGAATTACTAGAGTGTCTATCAGCCGTTACCAGCTGGCTAGAAGATAACTTCCTTCAGTTAAACTCTGAAAAGACTGAATATCTGATCATTGCCCCTGAGAGCATGGTTCCCCTGATTAGTATAAAACTTGGTCATTTATCCTCTGCCATCAAGACAAACTTAAGAAATTTGGGTGTTATTTTTGACCAATCAATGTCTCTTGAAGGTCACTCAAAAATGTTGGTCCGAAACTATTTTTATCACTTAAGAAATATCTCCAAACTGCGAAGGTTGGTGTCAAAACATGAACTTGAAATGGTTATCCATGCCTTTATCTCCTCCCAATTAGATTACTGTAACACACTCTTCACATGTTTTGATAAAAAGCCCTTGACTGCCTTCAGTTGGTCCAGAACTCTGCAGCGAGGCTCCTAACTGGAGCAAACAGAAGAGCACACATCACTCCTATTCTAATGTCTCTTCACTGGTTTCCCGTTAACGTTAGAGTTCATTTTACAATCCTGATTATAACTTTCAATGCTCTACATCAGGGGTGGGCAATCCTGGTCCTCGAGGGCCGCTATCCAGCAGGTTTTAGTTGTTTACCTGCCCCAACACACCTGATTCCTGGATGAATCACCTGTTCAGCAGCTCATCAGGCTCTGCAGCAGCCTGTTAATCACTAGTAGATTCAAACCAGGTGTGTTTAAGCAGAGAAACAAGTAAAACCTGATGGACAGCGGCCCTTGACGACTGGGATTGCCCACCCCTGCTCTACATGGTCAAGCTCCTCCCTATATTACTGAACTGTTAAAGCCTGCTCCAACCCGAGCCCTCAGGTCCACACACCAGAACCTTCTAGAAGTTCCAAAGACCAGATTCAAAAGTCGAGGTGATCGCTCCTTCCAGACTGTTGCACCCCGACTCTGGAATGATCTTCCTTTATCCTTACGCAGCATTGACAGTCTGGACACTTTTAAAAAACAGCTAAAGACCCTTTTATTTAAAGCTGCTTTTAACGAAACCTTTTATTTTCTTATTTTTAACTCAAATTTAAAATTTTTCATCTGTTTATGAAATTTTTTAATTCTATGTCTTTATTTTTTCTGATGTTAATCTAATTCTGTTTTTAGAGCATTTTGATGTTATGATGTTAATCTATTTATGATTTTATGGCTTAGTTTTATTTTGTTTCTATCTATGTGAAGCACTTTGTGACTCTAGGTCTGTGATAAGTGCTATATAAATAAAATTTACTTACTTACTTACTTACTAGATGGATGGGTGATGGTTGGATGGATGGATTGATGGATTGATCAGTAGATGGATAGATTGATTGATCATTGGATGGATGGATGGATGGATTGATCAGTAGATGGGTGGATGATGTTTAGACATATGGATAGATTAATTGATAAGTGGATGGATGGATGGATGGATGGATGGATGGATGGATGGATGGATGGATAGATTGATCAGTAGATGGATGGATGATGTTTAGATATACAGATAGATGAATTGATCAGTAGATGGATGGATGATGGATAGATAGATGAATTGATCAGTAAATGGATGGATGATGGATGGATGGATGGATGGATGGATGGATGGATGGATGGATGGATGGATCAGTAGATGGATAGATTGATTGATCATTGGATGGATGGATGGATGGATGGATGGATGGATGGATGGATGGACTGATCAGTAGATGGATGGATGATGTTTAGATATATGGATAGATTGATTGATCAGTAGATGGATGGATGATAGATGGATAGAAGAATTGATCAGTAAATGGATGGATGGATGGATGGATGGATGCATCAGTAGATGATAGATTGATTGATCATTGGATGAATGGATGGATTGATCAGTAGATGGATGGATGGTGGTTGGATGGATGGATAGATGAATGGATCAGTAGATAGATGGATGGATGGATGAATAATGAGAATCTATTATCTTTGGCCCAGGCACCATCTGTCATCCAGGTTTGTCTGGGACGTGCCACCACCTCTCATTTCTGTTTATCCACATTTGAAGCCTGACTGCTCACTTGTCTCCTCACCTCCACTGGAGAATAAATATCTGACCACAAACAACCATCTGAGGCAAACTGAGTTGCTTAATTAAGCCGATCACAGATGAGAGGGTAGACAGGCACTCCTTATTAAGTCTGAGCAAGCCTGTACAGAGGACACTTTGCTCTTATCTTTTTCTCTCACAGATCCCTATAGATCTTTCTAGCAGACCTATTAAATCTTTGTTCCCTACATTAATCCTCCCATCTCAGATCTCAGTCTCTAGTTAGAAATACTTTTATGTGTGGCTTGTTCTTTCCTTTGCTGTTGGCTCTGAAATCACCCTTGAGATGATGTGCAAATGATCGTATTTCTGCTTTATGAAAAAAGCAACAACTTGTTTGGATGATCTTTAAACAGCAAGTGCTCTATTGATTCATTTAATTATCAGCCGTGGTATTTAACCAGTCTGTCCTAACTAGAAAAGGTTGATTTTAAATTATGAATAGTCGGAAAACTAAACAATCTAAAAATAAACTACAATCGTAATTAAGAAATAAGCATGAAGATTGTCCACCAGGGGGCAGGCTTTTCATGAAAGTACTAATCCTAATACTCCATCTTGACAATTGAAAGGTCAACTGCACAGAAAAACATTTTTAATTATGATTTCGGATTATAATTGGTCACTGAGTTTTTCATGAAGGCTAAATATGAAAATAGTCTTCTACACCTATTTCCTGCATTAGCTTCTGATAGACAATAGATGGTGAAACTCTAGAATTTCAAAAGCCTGACAGACTACGTCACACTGTCACTGAACATTCATGGACTCACCCATCTTGGCTGATGATGGGAAGGCTGTTATTGTTTTAACATCCTGGACACAGCTGAGAACGTCTCCACCTGTAGAAGCTAACTGTTAGCATTAGCAACTCCACCACACAGCAGAACTCCTTCAGGCTTGTGTTATTTGTGGAGATAAAACATCAACATTGCAAAGCAAACAGAGTCAGTGGTAGAGGCGAGATGCTGTTGTCCAATCTGAGGTGAGATGTCCAAATATCAGGAAATAAGACTCCACATCCTGCCGTTCTGCCACTCTCTCATCCAGCTGAATTCTCTGTCCTCCAGGTGCACCAGAGCTTTTTTTCCTTCAGAGTAAGACTTACTTACAAGGCATTAATTCCTCCAAGTAGTGGCTTTTACTTACTCGCAGTGTCCACAGTCGAAGTCACAGAATATCCTTCAATCCTTCCCGAGTCTCGAACCTGCACACACATCCCAATATACATTTGAAGCTTTTAATAATACTTTATTGTCTTTGTTCTAAACTCGCACCACCAGGAATTCTGAGAAGGTATTCCAGATGCAAAATGTTGTTTGTGCTAGAAAACTTCTTAGCCTAAAGTATAAAGTATAAAGTCACCATAGATTATTTACACAATGCATTATGGGTATTGTACAAGGTTAGATCTTGATTTTCCTTAGAATTTCAAAATAACTGATTTTTTGTTATTTTGACCTGATTTTAATTCAGGAAATTAGATTTTGACTACATCTGCTGACTTTTCAACTTTAGTTTGGAAAATGATAAAAATGAAAATTTTATTTTCCCATGACCCTAATACACATTTGTAGCTCTAAGAGAAACAACATTTCAGTCAGGACAAAATCTACTATTTTAATTTAAATAAAGATCTGCACTATTTTGTCAATTATTTAGTGTAACAAAAACAAACATCAGTGATGTAGCTGCAAAAGAGGAATAAAGCCAAGAAAACACATTCTACGACACAGAATGCACAGCTGAGCTGATTCATGAACTCACTCAGAATCCACATCTTTTAATATCTTCAATTCAACTTCCTGTAAATAACAGAAGTGTCCTCATCCAATCTGTTAATCACACCTCCACATGCACTCTGGTTACTCATCGAAACAGGAGGCTTTTCATTCCAACTGAGGATGTTTTCTCTGCAGCAATTTATTTTTTAACAACAGTTTGATAGAAAGATGAACACGAGAGAACCTTAAACCTCAAAAATAGCAGCGGAAAGCAATCAAAGACGCATTGATTTAACTTTTACAGATGGCTAGGGACTGTTGGCTAATCCTTCCTCCACATGTAGGAATTAATGGGGAAACATTGGTGAGCTGTTAAGCAGAAGGATGGAGTCAGTCAGCAGTAGAGGATGTGCCTGTGACTGGCTCGGCTCTTTAAACAGCTGTCTGAGTGATGCAGGCTGAGTCATCTAGGCTTGGTGCTCACAGCTACTGCAGAATAATAAAAGACTAACTGGCCAATGTTTGCATCAGAGAACACCAAAGGGATTTCTGACTCATCGTAAACAAAACATTTATTTTCAATTCCGTAAATCATTTTTATTGAGTTGTAAAATTTCGGATTAGTTTAGCTGTTTTCTACTCCCATATCCTGCTACTTCCACTTTTGTCGTTGTGTCATTTTGCATTCGAATTTTAGAATGTTTTTGGGTATGAGTTTCTCAAGTTCATTCATTTATTGGCTGATTGTTCATTAAAAGATGCAATTATGAGTTGGAGGCTGACAAGAACTGAGCCACAACATACGTTCTTCATCTTGTAGCTCAATGTTCTGGAAATAATAACATGGTGGAGTTTATTTTTTGTTGCATTTACGAGAACATGATGTGATTTATGTTGAATCCCCAGTTTGATGAAGGACAGTGTGGAGGTGCGTGGTGGCAGCAGCACCAGTCTGGTGCTGAACCCTGGCCGATTTGACTTTGAGGTGTCAGATTGCTTCCTGCTTGGCTGTCCTCTGGGACTCGTGCTGGCCATGAGACGCACGGTGCTGCCAGCTGTTCAGGGTAGGAATACAACCCATAAAATACACTATTTTATTTATGAAACACAATTTAGAATACATTAAAGCAGAGATCTAGAGTTTTTCCTCAGAGGGCTCCATCTAGTGGTGGAAAAGTGTTCTGCACCTTTAAGCCCCTCTCCCTACTTCCATGATTACGTCTGGACGTAGCACCTCTTGCAGCATACCTGAAGCCGAGCAACAGAGAGAGAGAGAGAAAAAAAATATATACATATATATATATATATATATATATATATATATATATATATATACACACACACACACACCAGCGCTAAGGAAAAATTGCAAGGGGCTCTACAGGAAGAGAGGCTTAGCGAATAAAGAAAGATACATTGCCTACAATAAATCACAGCACAGACTTCACTGTTATAGATTTCTAAAAAAAATCAGACACAATTTCTGAGAGGTGGGAAAACTCCAGATTGTTGCTTTAACTGAACACATTTCTTATTATGAATGTTGTTAGCTATCAGTGCTGCACTGTAAAACATATTATTATGTAAAATGTATTTTAAAACGGTTAAAAATACCATTTCTTACTGTAATGCACATCTTTTTCAGATTGTAATGATTTGTTTTTGACTATTGTCTTAAATTAAAACTGTTATGGAGAATCTGCAAAAAAAGCTAGATTCAAAACGCAAACACAGAACACTCACCCCTCCCTTCAGGTATCTTCCCTCAGATGCTTCTGCGGAAACCAGAAACCTGTGATGCAGAAGGGAACAAAATAGCGCTAAACACCAGTTGCCATTTTCTAGGTCCAAGCATCTTTTATCGTCTGTGACTTCAAATGGTGTTTTTCTTTTTGGGCCTCTGGTAGTTTGTCCTGAGGCAGAAGTGGTAGCAGCCGGCTGTTTCTCCTTCTCTGACGTTACTGAGCGGAGAACCTCTCACACCAGCGGTGCTTTGTTGCTAAAGACAGGAGACTGTAATGAATGAAGGCCTCAGGGAAGTGCGGTGGTTTGGCAAGACCAACAACCAGGCGATCCGATAGTTGCTTTTGGTCACAAACGTTATTGGTGAGGTTTAAAAACAAATGCAAGAGAACCTCTTTAACACATTTTTTCATTAAAAAAAATCTCTACAATATATTTTTAGCTAATGTTAGAATTTGTTTCCCAAATTTACTATTGCAAGTTTAAATACAATTCTACATTTGAAAGAGACAAACTTTGGATAGCGACTCTTGCTTACAACTCTCGTGTGTCATCTCTCTGTTTTATTTCCTCAGTGAGTCAGCTTCGTCCAGCCTGTTCTCAGATCTTCAACCTGTTTTACCCCTCGGATCCTTCGGCCTCCAGGCTGGAGCCGCTGCTGCAGCCTCTCTTCCACAAGTTGCCTCCGTTTGCTGTGCCGCGCTACCAGCGCTACCCTCTTGGAGATGGACGCTCTGTCCTCATAGGTAGGACCCACGACTTCACTTAAGGATTTTATTGCCTAATTTCACTTCTGTACTTGTAATATAAATGACTCTTTCAATTTTGCATTTCAAAGATGATGGAAATTTTTCACAGGGACATACCGATAATTAGAGTTGCAAAGAGATTCAATGACTTCCTAGTGAGTTTTCAGAAGTACGCATGTTCACAGAGATGGATGCAAAACACCCACACCACAATCAGATTCAGATTCAGAATCAGATTCAGATTCAGATTAATTTATTAATGACCACACAACAAGTTGGTGGAATTTGTTTTCAGTACAGCATGGCATGCTCACATCTCACATCTCAGTGTCTTCACACAGCAGTCCACATTCAATGGCAGGAACACATAGACATTTCAGGTAAAGACTTGATTTATTGACCGTACAGCTGTCAGGAGATACTGTTCCTGAATCTAACTGATTTGGTCGGTAGGGACCTGTACGTCTTCCAGACGTCTGCAATATAAACAGTTGGAATGCAGGGTGTGAAGGATCAGAGATGATTTTTACCGCCCGTTGTGTAATGCATCTGTGATGATATAATGAGTCAATGGAAGGGAGGGTGTGACCTGTAGTTTTGGATGATTTATCTATTATACGTTGTAGTTTATTTTTGTGATTGTGAGTCCAAACCATACCAGACAATTATAGATGAGGAGAGTATGCTTTGGATAATGGCATTGTAAAACTGAAACAGGATATTGTACCTGACTCAATTTTTTTTGTTGTCTAAGAAAGAATAAACGTTGATTTGCCTTTTCTGTAAATTTGATCTGCGTGCTTTTTCCATTTAAGGTTTTTATTGATGAATGTACCTAGAAATCTGTATGACTGTGATTGTAATGGGTTGGTTGGAAAGTGAGTTTTTTTCCTGCAGAATCAGAGCCAAATCCTTCCCTAAAGCCTCGGGTTTGATGTAATTAGACTTCATCTTCTCAGGATGTAGTACCTTCAGCCTGGCACAGCTCTGTGAGGTCCAGGTAGAATATGTGAGATAAATGGCCCTGCTCTGCTGTATTCTCCCTGGTAGGCTTAGTTGCGCGGACCAAATCCTTAATGAGCTGCTGATTTATTTGGAGCATATTTTAACCCACTTTTGGGACATAGAGACTCTCTCTAAACAGCAGTTGTGATGCATTGCCTGGTTCCCTTGCTTCTGCAGCCACCTACAGAGAGAGAGAATGTAGGACAAGAGCCAATCATTTGTGCTGGCATTTTACAAGCATAGTTATGCAGCTAAGACGTTGTTCTTTTACACATCTTTAATATGCAGTTAAATGTGCAATATGATGTAGATATTTCACAGATTTATATATTTTCTGTCCAACCTTACTTGTATATTTAATTATCTTTCAGCTGCAACAAGTTATTTAATCCCTACTGGTGCTATGAGTTGCTTGTCATTTCTCGAACAACCGTGTGGAAAGACACATCTGGTGGTTGTGGAAAAGATGTTTGAGAAGGGCCAGATCATTGGCATGCATCAAGCAGAGGAAACATCTAAGGAGATGCAGAAAAGGTTATGAACACAAACTGGTCTGATGAGTCCAGATGGACTCTGTTCCAGAGTGATGGTGCATCAGGGTAAGAAGAGAGGCAGATGAAGTGAGGCACCCATGCCTAGTGCTTACTGTACAAGCCTGTGGGAGCAGTGCTATGATCTGGGCTTGCTGCAGGTTGTGCTCCAAGAACGGAGCCAGCTGACTACCTGAATATACTGAATGACCAGGTCATTCCATCTTCCCTGATGGCACGGCCATATTCCAAGATGACAATGCCAGGATTCATCGGGCTCAGATAGTGAAAGAGTGGTTCAGGGAGCAGAGATTATTTTCACACATGGATTGGCCACCACAGAGTCCAGACCTTAACCCTATTGAGAATCTTTGGGATGTGCTGGAGAAGGCTTTGTGCAGCGGTCTGACTCTACCATCATCAATGTAAGATCTTGGTGAAGCATTAATGCAACACTGGATGGAAACACACCTGGTGATGTTGCAGAAGCTTTTCAAAACAACGCCAAAGCAAATGCACGCTGTAATCAAAGCTAAAGTGATGCTAAATGAAATTTTAGAGTGTGTGAGTCTTGTTTGGGGTGGCATTTTCTTTTCGGGATGCACACACACACACACACACACACACACACACACACACACACACACACACACACACACACACACGCACACACAAAATGCAGCTTGCAAATGTACATGCATGTGATTGACATCTATTTGGAACGGGGTCAAGCTTGACAACAAATGAGTTATTGCCCACATGAAATCACAGAACAAGGTCAGACTATCACTGTTATGGATTAAAAAACATAATTCCTGAAAAGGGGAAGTTTCCAGATTTCTGCTTTCACTTCAAGAAAACAAGAAACATTGATGTGATTTTAACCCTGCTCTGAAGCATTGTCGTGCATTCTCTTGATGTTAACGTACTTTAATCAATTATCCAATCAAAGATGGATAACTGGGGGCTTCTGCAGAACTTAACACACTAAAAAGCTATTTAAATCGCTGTAATCATGTGCGTCAGTCTAAGGAATAATCTAATTCACAAATTAGCCTATTCTTTTATTTTTATTTTTAGATGTTTCTCTGCTCTAATACTCCCAGTTTAAATCAAGGGAGCAAACATCTTAACCATGCAGGATACTGACCATCACAGACCAGATCACAGAGTTCTGGTCTGATCTTTAATAGTCAGATCATAATTAATCTTCGAATCAATCTAATAAAGCATTTAGATATCAATTTAAATAAGTCCGTAAAGACATAATTACTTTTGCTGTCATGACATTGCTTGTTCAAGGTGAACGAGTTTTGTATTCCTTGTCTCAAAATGCTTTAATAATTATCAGTAATTGTATCATTCGTCTGATGTTTGACAAATCAGTCTAATTTAGCTTGTTTGTGGTTTAAACACAAGACCTCAGGGTAATCATGGTAATTTTTGTCCCCGGGGGACTTGGGCACAAAAGATACGACGCATCCCCGTTCTGCCCACCTGATTTGAATCCTCGTGCAGGTTTTTTAGGATAATTGCATCACATTCAGCCACAGAACCGGCCTCAGAACCGCTGGTGGCCGACAAAGGGTACAGAGTGCAGCAGCAGATGCAGCCTTGCAGCTAAACCAGGTTTTAATTATAGGTCTGCATCACGCCTGCATTGATCACACTTCTGTGCTCTGGAATTATGTGTGGAATAAAAAATCAGACAGGTGCGCTCACACAGAGGGAGCAGTGGCTCTTGTCACCCATTTCCTGCTCCGTAATATAGTAATTAGTTGTTATGAAGGCACAGGGTGCCAATACGATCAGGCTCCTGTGAGAAAGCCTTTGACATTAACTGTGCAGCTTTTATGAAGACAAATGCTGATAATTCAGAGAGAACGAGCTCCATTTCCTATTCATCCAAGTGGGAAATATGATCACCCTAGACATGCAGCCCACATGGAACTGTAGAGGGATCCATCAAATCCAATTGCATGTCTAATGGTGTTTTTTATTTTGGAGATCATTTCCAAATAAGAGCAGATGCTGAGGTGATGCTTGGTATAAAGTGCCTCTCTCTCTCTGCTTTTGTCACAAACATTTTTCAAAGCAGTGATGTAATTTTATTTCTAAGCATGAATATATATTCCCATCTCTGTCACCACCACCTCCACTACCCCCTTCTTTATATTTCCATGCCCATGCAGGCATTTCTAAAAAGCTGTCTTTTGCCCCTTCTCCACTTTTCTCCATGACGTAGCCCCGTCTTCAGAAAACACAGATTTTTAACCTCTTTTTCTTCCTCCTCTGCACAAATATTTTGAAATGTTTAGTGTGTTTTAAAAAATGTGTCGAGGGGGGCCTCCTCTCTAACCGTCTGCCTGCATGTCAGTGCAATCTCTCTGCTTTTCTCTGCTCATTGGGTTGGATAAAAGAAGAAATGTGAACATTTTGTTTAGATAAAAGGAAAACTAAAGTTATTTTGTGGTGTTTGGGTTAAGGTTTAGTTAGGGTAACAGACTGCTGTGAATGAGTGTGTTTGTGTGTGTGTGTGTGTGTGAGTGAGTGAGTAGGCTCTTGTTGGCAAGTAATTTAGCTGTATTTGCTACAAAAAGCATAAAACATAACAAGTGTGAAAAAAGAAAATTATTTTTTATGATATTCACTTGACTTTTTGAAAGATTAAATAGATTTTGTTTAGTTTTGGAATAGTTATTAACATTTTGTAAAAAAAAAATTGTAAAATCCAAACTTATTAAAACCCAAGTAGCCGAAGGAATTCCTCTTTCAGAACCTCATTTATCACCATAGTGATATAAAACAACAATCCTGCTGCTAAAACAGCTTTGAGACTTTCCTGAAACATTTGGTACCAAAATGTTGGCAACAGATCCTGAGGGGATCCTTTTTTTGTAGCTTTGACTTGCCTACACATCCGCTATCAAATCCAAACACATTGATTTTTCAGAAATACCACTTACACCTTGTGTTTGGTTCTGTGAGCAATCAGTTCTTGCGTTGTTACCCCACAAATGATGCCTGTGTGCACGGCTGTAAACACATTTAATTTTATACTAATTCAGTTTGTGGATTTTTAGTTTTTCCATCACAAAAATTTTTTTTTGCAGAAATTATTCCTATTGAGACTCGTTTGATGGGAAAAAGGCAGTGTTTAGCTTTGATTTTAGTGATTTATTAACATATTTAATGTTATTTTTATTTCATACCTGAGAGAATGAAGGTTAATCTGTATTCCTTTGCTGTGGTTGATCTTTCACAGGCTAAAGCCTGATTCATGCTTCTCTGTCTGCGTCAGTGCGGAGACACGCAACGCCATTATCCGGAGGATCATCCGTCCTTGCGAGCCTGCTGGAGAGCTCCGCAAGGACGGATGGAGTCGAGCTCTTTTCTAAACATCCGTCCGTCGAGACGGACAACGCAAACTTGTGATTGGTCAGGATGCCGCTGTCGTCTACACCGCCGCCACTGCGCCCTCAAAAACATAAAGAGAGCCGAGGATAACTGTCATGTTCCTGGGAATGTGTTTAACCCACGACATGAAGAATCATCACATGAAAGGGTGAAAAGTTCAAAACAATGATTTATTGCAGGAATCTAACAAAAAGTGTCCCTGGAATAGTCCCAGATTAGCTGGAGGCAGAGAGAGTCCAAAGTTCTGCAGGTGGAAGAGGTCGAGGAGGGCAGGTGGGGTGAAGGGGTGAGTCGAGGAGAGGGAGCCAGGCGGGGTGGCAGAGGATAAGAGGAGAGGCGAACTGTGAAATCCAGGTAGGTTATGGTTCTTGCCAGGTGAGTAATCCAGTACTGGTTCCGCTTCTTGGATGGAGGATCAGATCCAACAAACCCAGAGCGTCAGGGAAGGTTGTCCAAGAATCCTGGAGAGAAATACAAACTTGAGTCCAAAAAGATCCAACACAAGAATCCAGGAATTATCCAAAAATTTCCAATAACTGTAACAGCAAATTATCAGAGTAGAAACCAAGCATTATCCTAGAACGAGAGGCCAGATACTACCGTGAGTAGCTAATCATCCAGCGAAGTGTAGTAGTTCCCTCTCCTCTTAAATAGAGCTCTGCTGCGGATGACCTGAGAAGCTGCAGCTGCCGCTGATTACTAATGCCCCGCAGCTGGCGAGTTCCCTCTCCTGAAATGAAGAACTCAAAGATGTTATAGAGATGGAGGAGTACTCACCCAACCACACAACAATAACTAGCGTCAGACACAGAGCAGCTTGAAGAATACCTCGCGAAAAAACTCTAAAAACATGAACGTTTAATTCCCCGTGACTGGAGGAGTGAAAAGATGCGCAGCAAGCGTTTTACTTGTGGACGGAAATGACAGGAAACGTGGGTTTAGAGGTGGCGAGTGCATGAAGAGGTGGAGGAGAATGAGAGAAAGTTGTCTGTGTTAAAAAGTCTCTTATATACAAAAAAACACAATATAAACACAATATCTTGGACCGATACATGACAGGATACCACAGAACAGCGGTACGCCCTCTGTTGTCCTGCCGGGGAATTGCTTTGCAACGCTCCCCAGGAGACGGAGAAGTATGAGAGCAAAACATCTCCGTTCGTGCGTGCGTGTCTGTCCCTGTTGGAGCTGATGGAGAAGCATGAATCAGGCGTAACGCTCACAAGGCCACATCTGAGGGCTGTAAAAAAGTTTAAATTGAATAATTTCTAGCAGTCATCTAATTAACTTGCCCATAACAAACTAGCTTATTGGGTTGCTCTGCGTAACAGATTTGACACATGTGAATGCAAATTAATTGCCAGATACAGATGTTGACGGCTGGCTGGTGCAATCGTAATACATTTGTGGAGAAAATGCATGCATAGCTAATCGTTCTGCTTTGCAAGCGTGAATGTGGTGCAGTTAGTGAAAACCATCTCAAGAAAAGCTGTGAATAGTGTTTTCTTTTCATAAATGAAGGGAAATCTGAAATTAAAGGCAAAATCCAGACACAACATGCTCTGATTAACTTTCACAGGCAAGCAGGCATGATCTTGGCTCTGCTCAACCGTCCTTCTTCTTGTTCCAGCTCCAGTTTCGCACCTTAAATCCACCTCGGCACCAGTGTTGGGCAAGTTACTTCAAAACTGTAATGCATTATTTATTACTTGTTACCCTCATTTTAAAGTAATTCATTACATTACAATATTACTGATTTTAAAATGTAAGGCATTACACTACTTTTGCATTACTTTAAGTTACTCTCACCAAAGCAACTTCAATATGAATCTGTAATCTGGCGCTCAGTGAGCTCATGACATATATGTGGAAAGTGATGTGGTGTCTGAGCTAGGATTGCTGTTAAAAACAGTCAGATATAATAACAGTGCTTTAAAATGGTTGTTTATTAAATGCATGCAACAACAATCTGTACTCTCAGCATGCTGCCATCTTATAGGGCCATCTGAGCAGGGAGTGAGGTGGTGGGGGCTCCAAGCCTATATTTGCCTTGGTCCCCAAATGCCTTGATACGGCCCTGGATGTGGGACTGACTTCTGGGGTGATCTGATTCTATCACATGTATAAATATTAAATGCTTATATATTATTGCTTTTCACTGGTAAAAAAAATGTGTGTTGGGGATAAATCTACCTTTTTTTTCTTTTTTTCTTGATTTCATTTGAATAATTTCCTGCCCTTTCTCTCTCTAACCTTCCTGCATGCTGCATGTTTTCTCCGTCTTCCAGAAAAAACTGTTTCCTAGACTTCCTACTTTCTAACGATCAGCCAAAGGGATCTTCACATGCGCGGCGCTCCAGCAGTAATGAGTTGAAATCACCGGGGCACAGATTATGAACTCAGCTGAGGCAAAGCACGTCAGAAAAGCACAAAATACCAGAGAACATGCGCTGATATGACCGATCGCAGGTGAATTATTTTGTTTTAGTGGAGCGATTTTGTGAATGTTGCAGCGGCCGCGTGCAGGACGCAGCTGGAGTAGTTGAGCCGTTACCGCGGCGTCCTCTCTGCCCGCAAAGCTGAGTCCATAAATGACGTAATATATGCAGATACTGGATCTTTCTTCGGGTTTCCTGCAATTTGAAATTTTAAGGAACACATCTTGATTCTGGGTTTAAAAATGCATTGTAATTACCGCGTTACTGACAATTGTACCGAGTAAATATTACCATTTTCTTTCCCTGTAATGCCTTACATTACCACATTACAGCAAAAAGCAATGCATTACAGTAATTAATTACTTTTGTACTGCATTACTCCCAACACTGCTTGGCACACTAAAATGATGCAGAACCAGGATAATCTGGGCTTTGAGTCTCAATACACCACCAGTGGGTGGCAAAGTGACCAATAGAGTGGCTTATATGCTAGAATACCATCAATACCCATGCACATACGGACCACTGGAGTGATCACGATGTATGAAAGGGTTAAAGTTCAACCTTTGCATGTGTGCAGTTGCAAAGATAGAACGTCTAAAACAAGCTCTTTTCCTGTGGAAGAGTTTCTGATGGGGGCAGATTTCCTGTTGGTTAAAGACTCATCTGAGACTCGAGATTGAAGGAGGCCTCGAGTGCTCCTTGAAGGCAAAGCAAAAGAGCAAATAGAAGATCTGTTGTTTTGCTTTATTGTGTGAGGAAGAGATTCAAGGTGGGATCAAGTTGGTGGAAAGTGACTGGAAGACAAATGTGTTTTATTACCTTTCCAATAAAAGTTGAATTGAAGCCACAGAAGGAAAGGATTGCACCTGTGGGGTCCTGTAGTTGTTGGAGTCATCAGAAAAAGAAGCATTTTTTAAAATCAAACTCCTGATCTGTTGACCCAGTGTTTCAGTTGCAGTTAGAGAATGTTGTCAGTGTGCAGAAAGCTGAAGAAGTGCCCTGAGGCCTTCAGGAAAAAGGTTGAGAATGCCTGAAGAAACGTTCAAAGATCTCTGAGAAAGCATTTATTAACGTCAAGTTGTGCAAATTCCCTCAGAAAATTTAGGAACAACATTTGAGTTAAAAAATTAAAAAGGTTTGCAAATCATTTTTAAAGCAGTCACAGCAGCAGCAAGGCTATTCAGCCTGATGCAATTCACCAAATCTGGCCTAGACCCAGAGTTCCTTCCCGCCAAGGCGGATGTGCTACAGATACCAGGCTTCTGATGCCCCACCAAACAACGAGTTCACAAAGCCTCCACCACCCCACTTGTAAAAACCGAACAGCGGTCCGGTGTCCTACGACCGCTACCAAAGCCACATAGTGATGAGAGTAGGCTGCGGTATCATAGCTGGGACCAGGCAGGCTGGATCGTGAAATGAAAAATGAAATGAAGTGAAAAGCTTTATTTGTCCCAGGGAAGGGAAATTAGAGTTTCAGTACACACAATTCAGAGATCAGACATACTGGGCAAGACACATGACAAGAATTGGTGACTGTGGTCATTCGCAACCGAGTCGCGCTACCTTAGTAGAGAGAGAAAAGGATAACATGAGGAATGGATTTGGGAGGAGGGAAAAAATAGGCACTTCACAGCTACTCTCCCCCCAGGAGGGCAGCTTTGCACTGCGAAAAAAAAAAAAACACCTCAACAGATAAGCAACAGATAACACAACACAACATCACAATAGGAAGGCAGGGGGGGCTGGGATCCTGTTTCCCCCAGCGAGAGCAGCCATGTACGGCGCTCAACTACTGTAGACCACAGGTGGGAGGGAGATCCTGGGAGGAACGCAGAGCACATTGACCCTGCAGGTTGATGACCTCGCTAGGCAGAAGTCCACAATCTGAAGGCGGGGTGAAGGTCGGGTTTTTCACAGCATCTGTCTGCATTTCTTCCTTCGTGGGGGTTGTTGTTGTTAGCATCTTGAAGGCTGCCTTGGTGTCAGATTTGGATAACAAGACTTTGTTTGGGTCAGGCAGAGATGATTTTCCTCTCTGCCTTCAGTCTGTAACTGGTCATTCCAGTCCTTCAGTGAAGCCAATTTAGGTTTTAAACATCTCCACACCATCCGGTGACCCTCTCCGAGATGACATCCATTTTGCGCACTAACACCGGTAACGCAGCTAGGACATTGTCCAGCTTACGATTCACCTCGAGTAACGTCCCAGTCTGTGAGGTCTCCGCCCGGGCGGTGCTTCCCGTGGGTGCGGGTCGCCCTCCAATCGCTCCCGTCTTCCCAAATTCCCAGAAAACCAGATATCCTCCCACTCCAATCAGAAGAAATCCAGTGATCATCACTTTATTTTGAAGACAGTTTTTGTCGTAATAGCCTATTGATGGAATCTATTTTGTTCACACTTGAAGACCAACAACCCCACATGTTTTGTGAAGCCGAGTCTCTGGAGAAAGTTTTTTTTGTACTGAGTTGGCTTTTTGTAAACCAGCACAAACAAATCATTTACTTGTCAGAAGAAGTTATTTTTTGTACATTAAACACAAAATGCAAAACTAAAAAAGATGGATTTAGTTTGATGAAGAGAGAAGCTTTGAGGCCTGCGATTGTTTTTGCTCTCCCAATTGTTTGTTCTGTTTCAAACATAAAGCAAATCAATACACGGACCTCATTAAGTAGATCTGAAGTAAACATTCAGAAAGAAATCCCTAACTCTTCCCTTTCCCTCTGCAGCCGACAGCATCCAAGGACATCCGAGTGTGTTTTTGGAAGGTGATCAGTCTCATGGTCAGCAGGCTGAGATGAAGACTGAAGGAGGAGGTGGAGGAGGCCGTAAAGCCAGCGTGACCAGCGTGGAAAGTGAAATATCAATTTGCTCCATGAGTCGGCTGGGAGACACCATCGCCAACAGTGAGTGGGAGGGAATTAGAGCAAGAGAAAAGGAGCTCACTGGCCTTAATGTTATGGAGACAAATTTGACCTAAAAGGTTTTACATGTTTTCAGATGGCACCATGTGTCTTTAAAGAGCAAGTCACCCCCAAATCACATTTTTTTTTGCTGATAAACTATATAAAGGAGTGTCTGATCGTGTTACAGACACGTGTAGTCAATAATTTGGCAGTTCAGTGCATCTTGGTTAAAATTCAAATATTCTGCCTAAAACTGTCAGTGTTGCGCCGTCGTCAGGGAAAAATTCTGCACTGTATTTGAATTTAAATCTGCCACCGCTATTGGCTAAGAAGTATGCTATGATGTCATCTGGTACATTATGATGTCACAATGCCATTGTGAGCCTGTGTGTGTGTATTTGTAAGCGGCTCTGCCCTCCCGGTCTGCCAAGCAACAGCATTTGTTGCATTTTTCAAACATGAAATGGGAGTGAAGTAAGTTTCTTGTAGGGGGTGACTTGCTCTTTAACTTCATGTGTTTCAGTTTCCAGCAGCTGGTGGGGCTCCAAGAGGCTGGACTATGCTCTGTACTGCCCCGATGTGCTCACGGCATTCCCAACAGTGGCGCTACCACACCTTTTCCACGCCTCCTACTGGGAGTCCACTGATGTCATCGCTTTTGTTCTTCAGCAGGTAGGTAACCTTCATGGATTGTTTTCTCACTAGTTGCAGACACAGATTTGCAAGAATCATGATGGAATCATGCAGAATTGTCAAGTACAATGCTTTTGTGGCAAGCTTCATATTCATGCCCAAGTGAAGTGTTTCACAAAATTGGGAACCAGTCACTACATTATCTTTAAATATTCCTGTCACAATTTAGTCAGCAGTCATTCCCAAAGTTGTCACATTTCCTGTACTTTCAGACTCACAGAAATTAGAGGTGCCATATGTAAGGATGATGTGAGAATGACATCCTGTGGTCAAATTAGGTTACTGCAGCCCATTTTTCTAAGCAAAAAGTTACTTTCTCACTGCCGTTCAGAGTTTCATGGATTTTGCCAGTTACGGATCAGTGGCAGAAGATTTTAGATGACAAGCAAAGATGAGTCAAACAGTAAGTGTATGATGTTAGCACTCTTGGGTGTTTTATGGTAGGGAGCACTTACTACCCTTATTATGGTAATACGTCCTCAGCAATTGAGGAAGTGAGGTTATTTGCCATTTTGCTGTTAACTTGCAGTTATCATTCTGAATACTCAACTAAAGGAAGTAAAGCACCACATTTGAGTCATTATTCTCTTCACACATACATTTCGCTGTAATAATTAGTTGTTGGTAATTGAAAAAGTAGCTTGAGATATTTTTAGAGCCAACTATTTTCTTCTGATTCACTGTTAGCATTATTAGACTCAACGTTAGCCTCTAGCCTCTACTTCACATGATATTAGAGTAAAATTAAAATATGTCGTGGCTACTTAGGGGTACAAGAAATAACTCCTGGGTCGCTCCTGTTTACTGGCTTTGGTTCTTTAAGTAACTGTGGAGCTTGTTTCCCGGTGTCAAGGGTTTTTCATTCCTGGATGCTAAATAAACAACAGCTTTTCCCAGTTACCAGCGAAAATGTGGAGTCCATGAATGCTGATTGTCAGTGTGACATAGAACTGTCAGGCTTTTCAAATCATAGAGTTTCACCTTTGAGCAGAACGAATCCTCATTGACCACACATTTTCACACATAATGTTTGTTTATTGTTATTCTGCTCATCCAGAACGTTTCACAAACTAAAAGAAACAAACAACTAGTGTGTATTTTCCTGTAGCTTATGAGGTGTGACTGTGTGAAGACCCAGGAAGTGGACAACTTGGACTCGGCTTCGTTCTCCCCATCCAGCCCTCGTGAGAAATGGCTCAGGAGGAGGACACATGTGAAATTAAGGGTATGTTTAATCTGTAATTAGTGTTTTTGATTCAGTTTACTCAAAAAAACTCAGAGATGCATCTAGTTTTTAAAACATACCCATCATAACATACACTGTAAACATGATTAAAAACTGAGTTCAGTGATACGTTTGACATCAGAACATTTTCTATATAGTTTATCTGATCTGGTTCTGGGATTATCACATCATCTAAACATATATTTTATGTTCCAAGCAGCCATGATGCCTTTCCTTCACTCAAACTATAGTTATTATAAGCATCGAGATTATGGAAGTTACAGGATGTGGCCGGAATATTTTATAATTCTTTCACATTTTTACCTTGAAGCTCTGAAGCACACGTAGTCACGCGATGCCTTTGAGCCTTGACAAGTGGAACAATCAAGGTTACTCTTTTTTTATCTTACATACAAAAAATTAGTGAGTGCTGACTTTTCAGGTGGCTAAAAATAGACATGCACAAGAAGAGCACCATGGAAACTAAGCTGTATTTGAGTGTGAAGGTGTTCTCATTTAGTGTCGTTCAGCTCGGCTAACTGATGCATTTCTGATGTCTGTGCTCATAGCTGTTGCCTTGTTCACGTTTAGTTGATTTGGTCTGTGCTGCTGGGAGATCTGCTGCAGTTCAGACACAATTTAGACTGTCCAGACAAACGTTTTTAATTGGATAAGAATATTTTGTTCCTGCTGGAGGGCGATGATGGAGAATCTGCTGTTTGTTTTCAAATAACTCGCCATTTTCCCTGTTAATGGACATTAAATATGAGGTCATCAATCAATCAATCAATCAATCAATCAGATTTTATTTATAAAGCAATTTTCAAGCAAAGTGCTACTCAAAGTACTTTACAAAATGACCCCAAATTCCCATAACAGTTTAAAAACATTAACTGAGACACACACACACACACACACACACACACACACACACACACACACACACACCAGTAAAAATTTATATTCGGCTGAGTCCAGATGAGCCAAGTACGGTAAGGCAAGGAAACGCATCAGAGGAGCCGTCAATTATTAAATGCTGCAACCTTGCAGCACAAAGCTGCACACGGGCGTGTTTTGTGTGTAGCGTGATCAGGTTTAGTTTTGTTGTCATGGAATCAGCGAGACCTCCTGCTGACAAGCACTTAACTGTTGACAAATCCGATGCAGGAGAACAGCTGGAAACGTCGAAGCTTCTTGTTTGGTGTCACATCCTTTAGATCAATTATCATTAGCTTTGGGTACGTGCAACAACAACATGATTGATCACTTTAGCACTTTGCAGTTTTAGCTAAAGGCGGAAATTCTTATATGATGTGTCATCAAAAGTAGACAAAATTTTATCCCAGCCAGTTCTTCCAGAAGGACGTTCTACTGGTAAAGTTTGATAAAGCTGCTCCTTTTTGCACTAGATCGCTTCATAAAACAGCCAGACTTGTGACAAATGATGCTGTTGTGAGGTTTTTCTTTATATCAGACTTTTATATGCAGGATCTTCACATTTATGTGCAAAAATAGCTTTTAACTCAAATTTTCAGCTTTCCACATAAAAACCCCTATTGTCCCAAACGAAAAGAGTAAGTTGCATGAAAGGAAATATCCTCTTTATGTTAAAAATAAACTTATCTTTAGAAAGAGAAGAATAAATCAGAAAACTGTAATCTAATTAAACTTTATGCACATATAAACTAAGTTTATTAATTTCATTTTTTCCCCTTTGCACAAAACACGAGACAAACTGGTGTTTTGTACTAGCAAAACCAGCAACTGTGTATGCATCTTAGCCTGATTTTCAAAATAACGTCGCAAAAGGAAGTAAATGCTGTGGTAAAACGTATTTCCACTCATCGAGTGTGAAGTGGATTCTAAAAGGTAGCATTTGCGAGTTTAAAGAGAACATGTATGAGCGGGGCTTTTCAAAACCTTACCATGATGAAGTGAAGGGTGTAGAGCTGGAACCGGAGTGGATCTCAATGGAAAATGAATGCCATGGAGGCTCACAACTGAAGTTGTGAATCATAGATTAGAGCGCTGATAATATGCTAATAAAATGCAGCCATCGCTGCTAGAGGAGATTTAGGGATTAGTGTTTCTCTGCTGGCTGTCTTAAACAAATTTCAAACAAAAAGCAGACGTGGAAGCTTAAAAGAGTTAATGCGATTTTCTATGAGGTCCCACGGAACGTGTTTAAGTTATTTGACTAGACTTTTAAATCTGAAAACAAAACTGATCAAAGCCACGAAGACTTTCAGTATTTACCCTCGTAATGTGTGTTTACAGGGAGCACTTGGAAAGGCAAGCCTTGAAACAGCAAAGGGTTTTACACTGAAACCTTGTGACAACAAACGTCTCCTAAAGCATGCTCATTAAAGATTAGTGCTGTGTTAAATACTGGATTTATTGTAGGTGTATTTAGTAATTGAAGTTTATTTAAAAGTATAGTTACAGTCATGAGGGATCAGGACTACAGTGAAGAAACAGAGGCTGGTTCCACACAGATGTCAGGGGACTCACGACCTCAAATGAACCCCAACTCGAGTGACTCGAAAACAGTCATAATCATCAGACTTTGGATGAATGTCTCTTATGCTACATCTTCTCAGGTGCTACAGGTGCTGGCCATAAAATTAGAATATCATGACAAAGTTGACTTGTAGGGCTTTCCAGTCGGCTTATGAGTCCCCAGAAGAGAATTAAAATTAATGCACGTCAATGGAGCTAAAAAAGCTGTTTTCTAATCCACTTTGCTTCACGCCCTGAATTACACACATGTTGTACTTCAATTCAAATGAAAAGTCTTAATTTGTGTTTTGACCACACCTGTCATGTACTTAGAGATTTATCAGCTTGTAAATGTGTTTTATTATAAGCTAAAACCAGCCGGGTCAGAAGAATGACTGAGCTGGTTAGAATTATTTTTTTCCATTCATCTAACTCTGGGAAATATGTCAACAGACAAATTTTAAAATTTGCGTGGGATATCCCTTTAATTAACTGAATAGAGTGTAGCAGCAGGGGTCTTCAATATTGATCCTTATAATATTGTAATATTCTGAGAATTTGGTATTATTTCATTAGTTATCGGTCCATTGTATTCCAATTTCTTGGAGTGATGTTCGATGAGAGTCTCACGTGGAAATCACATGTAGGTTATATAAAGGGGAAAATCGCCAACGCCATAGGTGTATTATATAGAGTCAAGTTTCTACTAAATTTGTCGTGGTTGTTAACATTGTATCACTCACTGATTGAACCATATTTATTTTATTGTTTAGAAATTTGGGGAGCCACTTGCAAAACTTTTACACAACCATTGTTCATTTAGCAAAAAAGAGCATTGAGAATCATTAAGAACAGTAACTATAGAGATCACACTAATCAATTATTCATTAGATACAAAATACTGAAATTTCCAGACTTGGTAGAGTGGAAAATATTGCAAATAATGTACAGAGCGAATACGAGTAATTTACCAACTAATATTCAGAAAATGTTTCATAAGAGAGTAAGTGGGTACATGTTAAAAGGAACTGATGTCTTTAAGAAACCTAGATTCAGAACCAAAGTGAGGGAATGCAACATTTCTGTAAATGGTGTAAGATTGTGGAATGCCATTAACAAGGAATTTAAAGAATCAACTACACTTGCTATATTTAAAAAATGCATAAAATCTAATGTATTTAGTAATTATGAAAAGGTGAATTATAATGTCAAAGATTAGACATGAAAATATTAGAAAGTGACTGAGGTTATACTGTGTTTGTTTGGCGGATAATTTTATTTCATAAAAAGGGGCAGAAATCCTAAGATTTTTTCTTCTATCTGCTCCTTTTCATTCAAATGTTTTTTTTCAATATGCTAATGTATGTTGTATTTGTTTGTGTTTATTTGATACATTGTGAATGAAATAAAAGATAAAAAAACTAAACATATAAGTCTGTATGTAATGAATTAATCTAAAATACAAGTTTCACTTTTTGAATGGAATTACTGAAATAAATCAACGTTGTCATGATTTTCTACTTTTATGACCAGCACCTGTGTATAGATAAACACCCAAGGCTTCTAATATTAAACCCACATTAAAATACCATCATAATGCTGTCTATGTGCACCAAATTAATCTGTGCAAAGTGTTGGTTTTATTTTACATTTAACATAAAATATCTTCACAGTAATTGAATATTAATGCCCTGTTGACTAGCTCAGGTTCTGTTGTCAACCCTGTAAATACACAGTCAGCAAATTTTAAGATAAAATAAGTAATAAAAGCTTTGTTTCTTCACACCAAAGTCACTTGTAACAAAATGATCCTAAATCTACGTTTTTGAAGCTTTTAATGTTGCTGAGCTTTGTGCCTCATCTGTGCTCATGTTGTCATAAACTGTAGAACGTCACAGCCAACCACAGGGTGAATGACGTCATCGCCACCGAGGACGGACTGCAGATGTTAGTTGGTCGCTTCATGTACGGCCCTTTGGACATGGTCACTCTGACTGGAGAAAAGGTGAAACACGTCTGGGCCGTTAGGATTATCACTGCTGAAAGAGGCTGACATTAATTTCTACCTGTTGAACAATTTCCCTCCACTCAGGTCGACATCCTGGTGATGACACAACCACAGTCTGGCCGGTGGGTGTATTTTGACACTGAGGTGACCAACAGCAGTGGCAGGGTCACATACACCATACCTAAAAGCAAAAAGCTTGGCCTGGGGGTCTATCCAGTTAAAATGGTGGTCAAGTAAGTGAAAAACGCCAGAAGGAGGAGTGTACTTAGGAATCGCATTAGTATATTCAGCTTTTTGCTAAAGAATGAGTCTGCTTTTCATCATTTGTCATCTGAATATTACTTTTTTTAATTCTAAGAGGGGATCAGACCAATGCAGAGGCCTATCTGACTGTGTTGCCAAAGGGGATGGAGTGTGTGGTCTTCAGCATCGATGGATCATTTGCAGCCAGTGTGTCCATCATGGGTAGCGACCCCAAGGTCCGACCAGGAGCCGTTGATGTTGTCAGGTAATCGCTCGTTTGCTTCTGAGGTAAAACATGTGTTCATGGGTTTGCATGAGTTTCACTTAAAATATATGTATATATTTTATTATTATTATTATTATTATTATTATTGGAACAGGACTGTACAGAACACTGTGCAAAAACCTAGTTTGGACGTCTTACAGACGTGGTCTGGACCGACGGACTCAGTATAGACATGATCTGCACGTCCATGTGACGTTGACTGTTTGTAGGGAGGTGTTCAATTGAAAAACTTCAAATAAAACAAAAATTACTAGATTTTTGTTTCTTAAAGTTTTTATCCTTAATATCCGTCGGAAAAAGAATTAAATGATACCCAGTTGTAGAAAAATATTGGAGGCTTCGTAATATATAGCCATAAAAATCAGGTCAAAGAGACATGGGAGCGGGTCTAAGAATCACATTAGATGCCGTACTCTTTGGGAGCCCCGTGAGGACAAAACGCATTTACAAATTTGTAACAAATGGTTACAAAACTTTCGCCGTTCATCAATGTTGTTGTTTTACACATTAATCTCTTCACTTGTTGCCAGTGATTAAAGGGAATGCTTGTGATGTTGCTGGAGGTTGCGCTCCCAGGGATTTTTGACCCTAATGGTCATCCGTTGGTAACGTATGACTCGAACACAAAAATACAGCTTGCTTGCAAAGGTTTGGGTTTACTGCCTCAGGCAAGAGCCTGAGCAGGGATGCCCAGACCTTCCTTGCTTCAGCTGCCAACTCCACCTCCAACGCACCCTCAACACGCCCTCCTGTGACACATAATCTATCCAGGGAATTCTCAGGCTACCCCGAGGTCTCCTCCGAGTGGGACATACAGTATTTAAAATATTCTTTTCAATGGGAATCAAGAAAGTATTCTTACCTAATGTTAAAATTCTTTCAGGTGGCTATTTTTGATGCAAAGGAGCAGCAAATCGGCTCCAAAGTTCCTCCCAAGCAGCCAAATATTTAATTCATTTTTAAAGGTGCATTATGTAGAAATGAATGAAAAATGGCATAATGTGGTAAAATTTGGTTACTGCAACCACTTAAGAAAAACTCTGGAGCTTTTATCTGGCCGTCATCAAATTACAATAGTTGGCGCTGCAGTATTGGCTCGCAGGAGACACAGCAAGTCAACGCTCACTGATGGCAAACAGTAGTTACATCCCTCCTTCCTTTCAAGCCTCTCTGCAAATGGAGCTCCTTTACTTGAATGTAAATGTTTTGGTCACTACCTAAAAAAACGTGGTCTGTAGATCACTTAGTAAATTGGTGTCTCATTTATTAAGAGCTTAGGATCACTGTAGTCCTCAATCTTGATTTCCTAGGGTAAGGGTTAGGGTTAGGGTCACATCATCTGCAAAAATAACAGAGATGAACTCCAAAGCCTCCCAAACCAAATACCTTTTTCTCCTTCGTGTATGTCTTTTGTTTATATAATGAAAATATCCAAAACATACAGCAATAACAACTACTTTCAACTCCAAGCATCTACTGTAGCATGCAGGGTGGTATACCTGTAAGGAAGCCCTAAAAGACGAGTGGTGGCAAAAAAAGGAGAGAAACCATAACTGGCTGTACTCACTGAGTCAGTGCTCCCTCAGATATGTCTGCCAGACTCAAGTCTGCTCTACTCCATCCAGACATAGAACTGGAGGGGATGGTTCGGCAGTTCTCAGACCGTGTCTGATCTTGGAATTACATAGCAATCACCACGACTGTGGTTGTGCTGTTTCCATTACAGCTGTGACACGCTGGGTTTGTGTGACAGTTGTTGTGCAGAAGCTGCATTTGTTAATCTCAAACAGACCAGGGGTCTCATGTATCAAACATTGCGTAGAATCCTTACTAAAACTGTACTTAAGCTCAGCAAAAAAAAAAAAAAAGTACATACGCCAAGTAGGTTTGTGACCTATCAAACATGGAGTACGCACAGCTGCACGCAATCTCCGCTTCATAAATCAGAAACTATCTAGAAAGTTTCTCAGCTGCTTTTTAGTCACATCCCGCCCTCACTACGCCCACTTACTGCCATAAATGGTTGATGCAAAGTGCCTTGTGGACCTCATGCATATACATAAGCCGGCTTGTTGCAGCATTTCAATCCTGACCGCAGATCAAGGAAGCGCTATTTCACAAGCAGAAATTCAGGTACTAATCGGTGAGGTGGAGAAATGAAAGGAAGTGTTTTTGCAAAACAAATAAGAGAAAATCCACAGAGTAGCACAGAGTTGCTGAAGCCGTCAATGCTGAGTTCTTCAGAGAGATCTGTGGCAGATATAAAATAAATGGTCCAATCGGGATTTGATCCCCAGATTCCCAGGTGAAAGTCACGCGCGCTAGCCAGTCAGCCAAACGAAGATGTCCCTTGTACAAGTAGCCAGGCCACATGATCAGTCGGGTTTTATTTACCTGAAAACAAAAGGTAAAAAAAATTGATCAGGATTTTTAACGAATGTGGTTTGTACAAGTTTATGGTAAATGGTAAATGGCCTGTATTTGATATAGCGCCTTCTAGAGTCCTGGAACCCCCCAAGGCGCTTTACAACACAATCAGTCATTCACCCATTCACACACACATTCACACACTGGTGGGGATGAGCTACAATGTAGCCACAGCTGCCCTGGGGCGCACTGACAGAGGCGAGGCTGCCGAGCACTGGCGCCACCAGTCCCTCCGACCACCACCAGCAGGCAACGTGGGTTAAGTGTCTTGCCCAAGGACACAACGACAGCGACAGACTGAGCGGGACTCGAACCTGCAACCTTCCGATTACGGGGCGAGCACTTAACTCCTGTGCCACCATCGCCCCAGTTTATTTCGCCAAGTTTATTTCGCTGTCCGTATTTTCCCCACAGTGAATTGAGAGATAATTTTGAAATGGAACGTTTAGCAGGATTGCACTGAATTTTTGCCATATCTAAACGTATCCCCTGATGAAGTTCATAGTCCTGGACAGATTTTCTTTTGGATTCATCATCAGTCACGCCTTCAGGAAAACCCAAGGCTTGTTGCTTGTGTTTCAGAAACGTGTGAATATAATCGGCAAACACATCCGTGCTGCTTTTGGCAAAATCCCACACCTCGATCATTTTCACCACACGGTAGCCTGCATCCAGAACGACATTGAATTTGACGCTGACCCAAACACCCGGTAGCGCTCGCTGAGTTGAGTTGTGCTTGTAAGAGTCTGCCTGATTATTTTCCTCAGCGCAAGTGCGGCAGAGCGTAAAAACCAGTTTACCCTTTGCTGTTTTAAAAGGTAGAACAGGAAAAAACTGTTTTCTGGGTGGGCAGACCACAGCTTTAATGAAACCGTAATAGCTTTTTGAATCTCTGAAATTTTTCACGAGTTTGTGGATGACCGACGGGGTAACTTTGTGTCGCATTTACGTAAGGATAGAGACTTGTAAAATTGACGTGGTTGATCTTTTCATGGCTCTGAGCCGAATATCTGAGACGCACGGGGCATGTCCTCCCGCCGAACAGCGCCTCGCGAGCTGGGAGCGGAGCTGGTGGGGGCTCAAATTCCTGCACAAACTGCTTCACCTCCGGATTTGTTTTCATCATCTCGTGCCATTGATGCTCCCAAATCACAGTCACTTTTAAATGGTGCACTGATTCCAGCGTCTGCAGTTTTTCAACGGTTTTGTCATAAATTTCCCCAAAAGTGAATTTTCTCAGAAGACACGTTGCAGACGGTAGGAAGAATTTTGGACAACCGTGAAAAAAAAACACCCTAAAAACTCAAACGCATGTGCGGCTCCTGCAATCACCGCAAATCCATCGAGAAAAAACTCTCCTACTTTCCGCTCCCCAGAAGGTTTCAAAGCGTGCTGAATCTCTACGTTTTGACAATGAGATAACCATTCCAACCACACAATACTCGCTGCTGAATATGGTTTTTGTTGAGTGCGATAATCGAGAGGACAAGGGATTGCCAACGTGTCAGGTTTTAGAACATTAGATCTACACATGCGCATGCAAGCCGACACGATGGTAACTGATTTAATAGGATCGATCCCCGTTTCAGTAAAAAACTCTTCTCTGAAAATTCCACATGCTTTACGGAGAATCTCGACATCGTTCCTGCAATAAAACACTGCTTCCTTCTTAAAATCAAAAAGCTGCTGCTTACTCACTTCCGTGTACCATTCTAAGAATGTATTTTTCTACTCCGGAGACATTTGATCAAAGCCAAAATCGGAGACAGGAGGATAAGCACCGATGTAGTTCAAATTCTCCTCACTAGAGAACTTGTGAGGAAAGAAGCCTTTGGATGAATCTGGAAATCCCAAGGCCGTGGGGAGGTTGGCTAGTTTCATCATGAGAAAACTTAATGAATCTATGAATCTTAAGCCAAAATCTGGATCAGAAAAACTTAGGGCCTTGCAGCCTTGCATGAGAATATTTTCGGGTACAATTTTTAATTGGATCATGACTCTCAGGATTAAATAGGAGTTAAGTCCTCTGGCGTTGTGAGCAATAAATTTATAATTACTGAATTTAGGTCGCCTCATCTGCATGACGAAATCTTGTATGCAATCCACATCGTATTTTTCCCAAATCTCGCCTGAATCGGAATTTACGAAGAACAAAAATGGTGTATGCACACCGTTCTGATCTTGAAATGTTTCTGTGTCGTAATAAATGACTTAATCCGTCAGTCTTTCATCCTTTTTCTCAAGCTGAATAAAGCACTGATGACCGTGGACAGCTGGTTGTTTGCAGATGGTGCATTTAGTTGTAGGACAAACGTGGCCTGACTTGGTTTTCTCCATAGCGATATAATAAACACGCTTACAACTCATGCATTTTTTAAGCAATTTGCAAGGAGAAACAGCCCTGTCCACTTGAGGTTTGTAAACAGGTGTTTTGTGTTTTTGAAAACAGATTAAGTTTGTGCATATCCTGTTACAATCGCCGCATGTGATGAGCGAGGTTTCTGTTCGTTTGCATGAATCGCTATTACACACATGGCAAAACCATGCACAATGATGCCCACTCATTGTCTGATAGGGGGTAAAGCACCAAGAACAAAAATATTTAGCGCCTAAAAAACCTTTAATATTTTTTATGCCGTAATAGTGATGATTCAGCAGCAAAAGAAACAACGGGTTTGAACGGTCGGAGAAATGTTTCAAATTTAGAAATGACTTTAGCGGTTCTGAAAAAAATGACTATTTTTCTTTGAACAATATTTTCAAATTGAATCACGTAGCTGAATGAAACGGGGGTTTGAAAGGGAAAGCCCGATTTGATGGTGAATATTTTTTGCCACATCCATTAACTCAGTATCTGTCGCTGTGGGGTTTAACAGCCCGGCTAAGCTGATCGCAAAACACAAGGCTTGATCGCTCTCGGGGAGTGACATGAGATCAATCCGCTTTATATCCACTAATTCCTTATCAAGAATACTCTCAATTTTTTGTTTTCAAACTGAATCCTATCATTTGCGTGAGCGATCTGACTTCCCCTTTCAGCAAATCTATTTAATATATCCATAACGTTGAGATAAAACTCTGCAGGGTCTGTGATTCCATGGTTTATTGAAAAAGAGACGCTTTCTCTAATTTCACGCCGATTAAAAGCGTCGTTGGAAGAGGACGCGACATTAACGCTCCCTTCCCCCTGTTGGTTAACATTGTATGACTGTTCTATTTGCCTCAGAATTTCAGGCCATTTCATCTAAAGTTTGTGGAGATGGCTCAGCCATATTTAATATAATTTGTGTGGCCTCATCTGAAGGAGGAGTTGGTACGATAGAATTTGTTCTAAAACATCATTTGAATCTAATTCATCTTCTACTTCATTCATTTCTGAAAGTCCGCTTAAATCAAACCAATCTGGCAGCAGCAAATTATTGTATTCATTCGTATGATTAACATCGTGTGATTGTTCCATTTGCCTCCGAATTTCATCTAAAGTTTGTGGAGATGGCGCAGCCGTATTTAATAGAACTTCTTCTGCCTCATCTGAAGGTTGTGGTAGTGGTGAAGGAGGAGGAGTTATGCAGGCTAGAATTTGATCTAGAATCTCATTATTTGAACCATCCTCACTCAGATCTGAAAGTCTACTCAGATTGAACCAATCTGGCGTATGACTCATGATACAAAGGGAAAGAAAAACTACTATAAACTTGATGAATGAAAAAAAAATCCTTGGTCCTCTTCTCTCTCTTTTAATCCTCACAGAGACAGAACTTTGCCTACGATGTTAACTAGCCCGTAGGTGATCTGGAGAAGCATGTAGGCCATTTTCATTCTGTTAGTCCTTTGCAGCCGAGTCAGCCGTTGCTTCCGCCGACGTATTTCTGGATGGAGAAACAGAGAGAGAGAGAGAGAGAGAGAGAGAGAGAGAGAGTATGAATGAATCATCATCTTTTAATAAAAACTTTATTAAACACTTTATTCTGATTATGTCTCGGGGACTACAGTCAATAACTTCATGGATCATTACACAGCAGTCATCAATTCATTTCTTGACATATGGGGTCATTAAAGGTCATTTCACAAAAGGTCATAAAACAATACACCTGTCAAGTTTGACATAAGGTGGTTTGGGGGAAAGGTCATAAAGGTCAAAGAACAATAGACCTGTCAAAAATTGTGATGAAGGGTGGTTTCTTCATCTCTCTCAGGTGCTCTCCATGTCCAAAATGTGCGTAAGCAAGGTCCTTAGTCAACTTACAGTGGCGCACATTTTTCTACTAAGTTTTCTTTCATAAATCCCAAAGTTTGCGTGGAAAGTTGCTTACGCAGTTTTCCGACCCTGTTTTGTGTGTAAGCAAGCTTTATAAATGAGGCCCCAGAACTCGTTCCCTGGCTCTTAGACTGATCAGTGGCTGAATATGAATCTGTACGAGTGTTTTAAAGGCAGTAATGTGCACAACATGCATCATAATAATGGTCACATTAACCCCAATATTCAGACAGAATCTGTCAAAGCTAACAGTTTTTTTTAAATATAAACGAGCTGGCTCAACTCAAGTTGGATCAATCAGTGTAAAAAGCATTTCAAGGTTACCCAAAAACTGTCCTCCAAAAGATCATTCAGGAAATTTTATTCTATTTTAGTGTGTGATTTTTTGTGTGTGTTCTTATTTTGTCACAACATATTATTTTGCAAATAAGAGAAAAGACATTAAATATGCAAATTTTTGTGTTTTTATGCTGAAACAAATATGGAATCAGAGAAATCACATGAACATTTACGCTAGAATTTTTAATAGCTTTCTAAAACAATTCCTAAAAAGAATCTCTTTGGTGTTTATGTCGATGCTTTCATCTGCAGGCACTGGCAGGATCTCGGGTTCCTTATCATCTACATCACAGGCCGTCCTGACATGCAGAAGCAGCGTGTGGTTTCATGGCTCTCGCAGCACAATTTCCCCCATGGGATGATCTTCTTTTCTGAAGGCCTGGTACACGATCCCCTGCGACAGAAGACCATCTTCCTCAGGAACCTTATACAGGAGGTAACGCCTCCGAGAATAAAATATCCCTTTGACATTAACAGGGCTGTTAATCTTTCCTCCACAGCCCAGGCTGCTGTGTGTTCCCATCCAGAGTTTCTCTCATCACTCTTGCTACTGTTGGAGCCTTGGGTCATGCTGCATTTAAATGCCAAACACATCCCTGGATGATTTTTGTCTCTCTCTCTCTTTACCAGTGCCACATTAAGATCAACTCAGCTTATGGCTCCATGAAGGACATCTCTGTTTACAACATGTTGGGACTCAGCTCCTCACAGATTTACATTGTTGGCAGACCTTCGAAGAAGTACCAGAATCAGTGCCAGGTAGTCGACTTTTCATTCGTGTCCATTATCACCGTCTTTGAAACATTTCATGCTGTTTGTCTCTCTTTTTCCACTTGGAAAGCTTAGATTTTCCTCTTATTTACTTTAATCTCCATACTTTGATCTTCTTTTCATTTCGCCGTGCAGTTCCTGAGTGAGGGTTACGCAGCGCACCTCTCCACGCTTCAGTTCGGGCACAGAGCCAGAACCAAGAAATCCCCGTCAGTTCGTATGGTCTTAAGGAAAGGGTCGTTCGGTCTCTCGGCAAAGCCCGACTTTCTGTGTAAACGCACACACCTGCGCAGGACCATGTCGGTCCAGCAGCCCGACCCACCCTGCACACCCAACCCCAAGCCAGAGCGAGCCCAGAGCCAACCAGAATCAGATAAGGACCACAGTGGTGGTGGAGGAGGAGGAGGAGCAGCAGGAGGAGGAGGTGGACAAGGGACTTGGGGACGGGCCACCATACATCGTGGAGACACTACTCCCTGACATCAAGAAAGGACTGTTGAAAGCTTTAAGAAGAGGAGAATCAATGGGTCTTAGTGTTCAGGGCCAAGGTGATGTCCAGTTTTTTTATTTTAGGTCACATTTTTGTTGTTTTGGTCAAATTTCTTTTACTCATTATTGGTTGCGGTCGTTTAAAAGACAGAGATTTACAGAGAAAATGTCAAATTAGAGAAACTAGTATCCAGTATGGTATTCTAGGGATGAGGAACTGCAGTTTAAGCCACGTTTCCACTATAGGAGTCCTGGGAATTTTCTGGGGGCGGGCAAGGTCCTCTCAGCCATTGCTTGCATATAAATGGTTCTTTTCAGGACTTTGCTAAGACGTCAGCATGACTGTTTTGATAGTGAGTGATGTCACTGATCAGTGTCAAAAGGTGTCCTCTAACATTAATAACAGTAAAAAAGAGGTGTATTCTTTCAAAGTACGCTATAACTCACTCCACTCAGGAGAGCAGCTATGTGACATAAAAAGTGGCGTTCAGTGACCAGAAAAAACACTGTTTTTTGTGGCGCCCCATGGAAGACCACAGAGCACCTTGAATTACAGCTGTCCGCCACATATTTTAGGCTTTGGGATGTAAGAAAAGGTGATTTTAAAGCTGCATGAAAACTACTTATTCGCTTTTCCTTCCTTTCTGCTTCACCAGCAGCTCTACCAATGCCGGTTGTTTGGTGAAATCTGCTATCATTTCCCAATGATTTCCAGCCAATCAGCATGGGTTAACCACAAATCCTGTTCGGGGACTCTACCAAACATTTTCCGAGTGCATAATCCAGTTCAAAGACTCGGTTAATTCCTGAAATGGCCTAAAAAATTGTCTTTTTTTTCAGTTAAATTAATGGTAAATGGTCTGTATTTGTATAGCGCCTTCTTAGGATTCTAACCCCCCCCCAAGGTGCTTCACACACCCATTCACACGCTGGTGGTGATGAGATACGATGTAGCCACAGCTGCCCTGGGGCGCACTGACAGAGGCAGGGCCACCGAACACAGGCGCCACCGGTCCCTCCGACCACCACCAGCAGGCAAGGCGGGTTAAGTGTCTTGCCCAAGGACACAACAGGAGTATTCTCTGGTCGGAGCTGGGATCGAACTTGCAACCGATTACTGGACATTCTGCTCTACCTCCTGGGCTACTGCAGACAGGATTTTCAGGGAAAATTACTTAGGAGTTCCGGAAACAGGCCTTCAATGTGCTGAAGATGATGCAGCGGCATCAAAATTGGACAGAAATAGATAAAATAAAATCCAAGAGTCTTTTTGATCCCACAGTGTGAAAGTCAGTCATTAAGGCAGCACAAACACTTAGAGACTAGGAAAATAAACGTACAGGTAAATACACAAAGGCAAAGTAGCCTTCAGCAATTAAAAAAAGAACAAATTTAGAAAATTGAGTTTCCAGGAAGAAACAGTATAAAATAAATAGACATACAAATGTGCAGACACACTGAATATAGCACTGATGTTAGCATGGAAAAGGATAATGCCAGTAGCAGTAAAACAGTGACGTTTAACAGAGAAAGACGCAAAAGCTGCAAATAAAGATTCAAGGCACAAGTATAGAAACATGCATTTTCTGTGTACAGGGTTATTATTTACTGCTGCATTAACAAAAATGCCAATAATAAGCCCTGAGTGATGAATAAAGCTTTTCATTTCTTACCTCTGTATTATCTGAGAAGCATCTGAGAACTCGACAACACTGACGCAAACGCAGATTGATTTAGTTCACTGCTCACTTCAGGAGAAGTCAATAAAGGTCTCCATTGATCAAATTATGTTCTGTGGCGTAGCTCATACTCTACAGCGATGGAGGCGATTATTATTTTTGTTTTTTGATAACTCCTAGAGAACATTAGATAAAATAAATGTCACACAAGGATAAAGGCACGAGGACAGAGGGAAAGTTGCTAACAATTAGAAATGTTCCCTTCTCCTCATTATTTAGTATTCCTGTAGCAACCCAGGGAACAGATGCTATTATTAGCCTCCGTCCCACAGCACAACTGAATGCAAATTTTCCTGCAAGTGCAAACTGCAACATTTGCAAGTGTTTGAAACCGCTCATTTTGAAGAGTTGGGGAAGACAAAATGCTAATTTAAACACAAAAGTTAGCACATTTGTGATGCTTTGGCTAATTTTCTTCTCTCATTCCACAGAGTCACATCTGTCTGCTGTACGCTGTGCTGTACGTCGGACCTGTTGGCATTCCTCACCTCCTGCATGGTCCTCTACATTTCACCTAAGCTGACTTTTTTCTTGTGGATAATCTCGGATAATCTCCTGACTTTGAAACATTTGCAGCAGTCGGAGAACGTTTTTCGCCAGAGGTTGTGTCAAATGTCAAATCAGACTATCGTAAATGTGCACATAATGTTTTTATGCACACGTCCCAAAGGAAAGGAGGGAGGCTACTTTTCTCCACACTGAACACGAATGACCTGACACTCGACTGCACTCTGGTCCCATTCAGACCAATGGTGCCGAAAGCCTTTCACATCGACTGACTCCTACACTAACTCTCTATGATGTACACACACACCGCCCCAGCGTGGGCCTCTGGACGCAGAAGCGTTGTGACATTTTGGGTTAATCTCAACACTAGTTATGGACCCTGCAGCGCCTGAGCATCCAATTTCTGCCACCATTTTTCCTTCCACAATTTGATGTTTTCTTTTGAGTAGCGACTAGCTTTCTGCGCGCTTTTCCCTCCCTGCCTCTCTCCCTTCAACCAGTCAGGCAGAACATGCCTCCCGACAGCCACCTCGTTGTTGGTCCGCAGTTGTTGGAGGGATATGGCGTACACAGCACAGCTCCCGAGGTCACTTTTGCACTAACAGTCTCATAGTGCAGAGCCACTGATTGTTGGGTATTCTAAGACTGAAAGATTAAAAGCTTTTAGTCCTACAAAGTTGTTTGACCAAAAAAAAAAGTTTACGTTAGACAGTTGTACAAAGTGGTGTGCTTTTCCACATATGGTTATGTTTATTTATTTGGCAGACGCTTTTGTCCAAAGCGACTTACAATTTATAACCTATAGGGCATGTTGTGATCTGTGGGGGAAACCGGAGTACCCAGAGGAAACCCACACATGCATGGGGAGAACACGCAACTCCACGCAGAAATTCCGCAGCTGAGTTTCAAATTTGCAACCTTCTTGCTGCGAGGTAACCGTGCTAACAACTGCGCCACCATGCAGCAGTGTAATTAGCTTTATTAGAAGCACTAGGTTCCTGAGTTGCTGTAGCTTGTAAGATATATAATAAAATAGACACCAGGATGCTTTTCCATCCAATATTACAGCTGCACTGAAACCAATATACAGTATTCATGCTGAAACCTGACAGTCTTGTGCACTTAAATCGGTCTTATGTGGTTCTGTTAAAAAATCTGTGCAAGTTGAGGATATTTTTCTATGAAGAAAAGTGTAAATAGAAATATTTTCGTTGTATGTTTTTTTGGAATTGATTTAGCCTTAAGTTGTTTTCAACATGTGGAGAATCGGCACAGTTTGTTTGAACAAAGTGTCGATTTTTACCATGTATTCGGGACAAGTGTATTTATGCTGTTGATGTTTGAGTTTTACATACTCTAAACGTGTGTGTAAGTGTGATTGTGGGTGTGTGCAAAGAATCAGAGGGGAGGCCAGTGCTGACGTCTCAGCACGTTCTCTCTTAGCTCACTACTGCCGGTTTTTCAGAACAGAAATGTGATAAATTAGGTTTTTATTTATTTTATTATTTTTTTTTTTTGTGGCTACAGATTGCAGCAATGTTGCGGGATTAGTCAGCTGAGGATTTCTAAACCGTCTATGAAAGAACAGAAGATTAGGAGTTCTTAGGGTGTCTCGTTTTGAAAGGTGGATTCACTGAGAAACTTATATTTCTGTTTTTAATTAATATGATCAGTTACTCTGAGATTTATTTGCATGAACCACGCAAAAATAGTCTTCTACCCCATTACCTGCGTTAGCTGCAGAAAGACAAGCGGGGGAATGCTTGGGTTAGAAAAAGACGCACAGATCTGCGTCACACTGTAAGATTAACATTCATGTACTCACCCATTTAGGCCCTGGGAGGCTGTTGTTGATTTACAACCAGGAGAGAGCAGAGTGCCTCTCAGCTAGTAGAAGCTAACCATTAGCATTAGCAGCTCCACGATATGGCAGAACTCCTTCAGGGTTGTGTTTTTAGTGGAGATTACACATCAACATTGAATTTTTTTACCCAAAAAAGAAGAGCAAACAGCTGTGGAAGAGTCTCGTTGCTGTTAGCCTATCATCATGAAAATCCTGCCCCCCCCCCACCCCCCCACCCCCCCCCCCACCCACCCCCACTCCTGCAGCAGGAACCTCAGAGCCTTTTCCCCCATAGAGAAGGGCTCAAAAAGCATTCATCTGCACTAGAGACCGCTGCAAGCTTTCCCTTCTTGCACCCTGTTCGGGTATTTGAATGAAGGATTCTGTAGTTTTCTGAAACTGCAGCTCACTTATTAGATTTCTGTGAGAACTGTACATTGTTGTAAATCAACTCCGAAACACTGTTTTGCATTTGTTAGTGCCACACTCTCCTAACATTCCCGTCGATGACTGACCAGAGACCTGCCCAGTCGTACGACAAATGATGGATATTTAAATACAGCTAAAGAGGAAAAACATGTAGACACACCTGAGTTATTAAATGGCAAATAAGAATCTAACGGTTAATTGTTGTGTGCATGATAACTGTTCAGTATTGTTCAGTAACAGCTAATGGTTGGCGCTGTTGTGGTAATGTTGACAAGTGAGTAATAAAACATGTAACTACTAATCACAACGCCAAGAGAAAAGTTTTAATCATCACTTGCATTTATTTTAATTAAACAAATTATTTTTAAAAGGATAAAAATGTGATTCTATACATGACGTATAATGAAATTGGACATTTTTGTGATGTTACCTCTTTTGGCTCAAACCTTTAGTTTTATTTTGCTCTTAACTAAATACATAAAAATGAATCTTAACAGAAATACACACAATACAGGTGATGTACATTATTAATGTTTTATCAAATATGTAAGTATTCACACATCATGGTTCAACTATTGGAAGTTGAGATCATTTGCCATTTATTAACAATATGTGACTTCATTTGGTCCAAGTTTTGATGCTGATAGACAAGCTTTTCTGTACAGATCTCCTGTTTTAATAACAGTATTTTATGTTTACAGCCAGTCCTTCATGTTGCATAAATAAAGATATGCCATTGTTGAATGATTCAGCTACAGGAGCATTTTATTCATGAATGTGAATGTTTTTCTCTTTGCAGCCAAGTAGATTTAAAAAAATAATAATAATACAAAACAAAGCACAAAACATTTGAAGGTTTGTGTCTGGCTGTTTATTTATTTTTTATTTTTTTGTTTTGTTTTTGGTAGAATTCCCAAAAACTGGCACTTCCAGTCACAATCACTGCTGGGTGAAGATAGGATGTCAACAAATAAATAATTAACCAAAAGCAAATTCTCTTACTTTTGAAGTTAAAAATCCACAGTATAAGATTTACTTATTTAATCATTAAATGGAGTCAAACTTTCTCTGATTGCTAGATTTTGAACCAGCCACCCTTGCTGCAGCTGGGCTGCTAAACATTATTTTTCCTTTTACAGACATTATCAATGACTTCCAAAGTCAGGAATGAACTTTTTCTAGTTCTTTTAAGAAACACAAAAGCTAAAATCTACACCAGCTGTTCTGTGTGGCTCCAAATGGCACAGTGACCCATGTGCTTTTTAAAGAGATCTACTCTATCTGGACACGACAGTTGATCCGTGGGAGGAAAATCTTCGTCTTCGTCTTCGTCTTCCTCCGCTTATCCGGGTCCGGGTCGCGGGGGCATCATCCCAATTAGGGAGCTCCAGGCCGTCCTCTCCCCGGCCTTGTCCACCAGCTCCTCCGGCAGGACCCCAAGGCGTTCCTGGACCAGATTGGAGATGTAACCTCTCCAACGTGTCCTGGGTCGACCCGGGGGCCTTCTGCCGGCAGGACATGCCCGAAACACCTCCCCGGGGAGGCGTCCAGGAGGCATCCTGACCAGATGCCCAAACCACCTCAACTGGCTCCTTTCGATCCGGAGGAGCAGCGGTTCTACTCCGAGTCCCTCCCGAATGTCCGAGCTCCTCACCCTATCTCTAAGGCTGAGCCCGGCCACCCTACGGAGGAAACTCATTTCGGCCGCTTGTATCCGCGATCTCGTTCTTTCGGTCATTACCCAAAGCTCATGACCATAGGTGAGGATTGGGACGTAGATCGACCGGTAAATCGAGAGCCTGGCTTTCTGGCTCAGCTCCCTCTTCCCCACGACAGATCGGCTCAGCGTCCGCATCACTGCAGACGCCGAACCAATCCGCCTGTCGATCTCCCGATCCCTCCTACCCTCACTCGTGAACAAGACCCCGAGATACTTAAACTCCTCCACTTGAGGTAGGACCTCTCCCCCGACCCGGAGGTGGCAAGCCACCCTTTTCCGGTCGAGAACCATGGTCTCAGATTTGGAGGTGCTGATCCTCATCCCAGCCGCTTCACATTCGGCCGCGAACCTACCCAGCAAGAGCTGAAGGTCAGAGCTGGATGAAGCTAGGAGGACCACATCATCCGCAAAAAGCAGAGACGAGATTCTCCTGCCACCAAACTCGACACACTCCACACCACGGCTGCGTCTAGAAATTCTGTCCATAAAAGTGATGAACAGAACCGGTGACAAAGGGCAGCCCTGGCGGAGTCCAACCCTCACTGGGAACAGGTCCGACTTACTACCGGCTATGCGGACCAAACTCACGCTCCTCTGGTAAAGGGACTGAATGGCCCTTAACAGAAAGCCACCCACCCCATACTCCTGGAGCGTCCCCCACAGGGTGCCCCTGGGGACACGGTCATAAGCCTTCTCCAAATCCACAAAGCACATGTGGATTGGTTGGGCAAACTCCCATGCCCCCTCCATCACCCTTGCAAGGGTATAGAGCTGGTCCACAGTTCCACGGCCAGGACGAAAACCACATTGCTCCTCCTCTATCTGAGATTCAACTATCGATCGGACCCTCCTCTCCAGTACCTTGGCGTAGACCTTTCCAGGGAGGCTGAGGAGTGTGATCCCCCTATAGTTGGAACACACCCTCAGGTCACCCTTCTTAAAGATGGGGACCACCACCCCGGTCTGCCACTCCCTAGGAACTGCCCCCGATGACCACGCAATGTTGTAGAGACGTGTCAACCATGACAGCCCTACAACATCCATAGCCTTGAGATACCCAGGACGAACCTCATCCGCCCCCGGGGCTCCGCCGCTGTGTAGTTGTTTGACTACCTCAGCAACTTCTGCCCCCGAGATCGGACAGTCCATCCCCAGGCCTCCCAGCTCTGGTTCCTCCTCGGAATGCGCATTGGTGGGATTGAGGAGCTCCTCAAAGTATTCCTTCCACCGTCCGACTATAGCCTCAGTTGACGTCAGCAGCTCCCCATCCCCACTGTAAACAGTGTGAGCGAGTTGCTGCCTTCCTCTCCTGAGGCGCCGGACAGTTTGCCAGAACCTCTTTGGAGCCGATCGATAGTCTTTCTCCATGGTCTCACCAAACTCCTCCCACGCCCGAGATTTTGCCTCGGCAACTGCCACTGCTGCACCCCGCTTGGCTATCCGGTACCTGTCTGCTGCCTCCGGAGACCCACAGACCAGCCACGCCCTGTAGGCCTCCTTCTTCAGCCTGACGGCTCCCCGAACCTCTGGTGTCCACCAGCGGGTACGGGGGTTGCCACCACGACTGGCACCGGCCACCTTACGACCACAGCTAGCAACAGCCGCCTCGACAATCGCAGAGTGGAACAAGGCCCACTCGGACTCAATGTCCCCCACTGCTCTCGGGACGTGGTCAAAGCTCTGCCGGAGGTGGGAGTTGAAGACCGTCTTGACAGGTTCTTCTGCCAGGCGTTCCCAGCAGACCCTCACTATGCGTTTGGGTCTGCCAGGTCTACGCGGCATCTTCCCTTGCCATCTGATCCAACTCACCACCAGGTGGTGATCAGTTGACAGCTCCGCCCCTCTCTTCACTCGGGTGTCCAAAACATACGGCCGCAGGTCAGATGATACGACTACAAAATCTATCATCGACCTGTGACCTAGGCTGCCCTGGTACCAAGTGTACCGGTGGGCATCCTTATGTTCGAACATGGTGTTCGTTATGGCCAAACTGCGGCTTGCACAGAAGTCCAATAACAAAACACCGCTCGAGTTCAGATTAGGTGGGCCGTTCCTCCCAATCACACCCCTCCAGGTCAAGCTGTCATTGCCCACGTGAGCATTGAAGTCCTCCAGCAGGACAATGGAGTCCCCTGATGGAGCACTATCTAGCACTCGTCCCAGGGACTCCAGAAAGGGTGGGTACTCTGAACTGATATTTGGCCCATAAGCACAAACAACAGTCAGGACCCGTTCCCCGACCCGAAGGCGCAAGGAAGCTACCCTCTTGCCCCCCGGGGTAAACCCCAACACACAGGCAGAGAGTCTCGGGGCTAACAAAAAGCCAACCCCAGCCCTCCGCCTCTCACCCGGAGCAACTCCAGCAAAGTAGAGTGTCCAACCCCTCTCCAGGTCTCGGGTTCCAGAGCCAATGCAATGTGTCGAGGTGAGTCCGACTATATCTATCCGGTACCGCTCAACCTCTGCCACAAGCTCCGGCTCCTTCCCCGCCAGCGAGGTGACGTTCCATGTCCCAAAAACTAGTTTTCTTGTCCGGGGATTGGACCGCCACGGCTCCCGCCTTGGTCTGCCACCCGATTCGCATTGCACCGGACCCTTCATGTTCCTCCTGCGGGTGGTGGGTCCACAGTTGGACGAGCCCATGTATCCGGTTCGGGCTGGGCCCGGCCGGGCCCCATGGGCGACAGCCCGGCCACCAGGCGCTTGCTCACGGGCCCCAACCCCAGGCCTGGCTCCAGGGTGGGACCCCGGTAACCCTCCGGGCCGGGTACTCCGACTCTTCGTTTTAACCGCCATGAAAGATCCTTCGAACCGTTTTTTGTCTCACCCTTCACCTAAGACCAATTTGTCATGGGAGACCCTACCAGGGGCACTAAGTGCCCCAGACAACATAGCTCCTAGGATCATTAGGGCACTCAAACTCCTCCACCACGATAAGGTGACGGTTCAAGGAGGAGGTGGGAGGAAAATGAATTTCCAAAATATGTAGGTTAGCGTCATTTTTTAATTCACCCATTAAGTCTAGTTATTACAGAATGCATTTTAATTACACGGTTCGATTAACAGATCGGAGATTTATTTTGTCAGAATCATGAAACGTGTTGACTAAAAAAGTTGAAAACAAGGACAAATTTCGACCTACAGGTCGGTTTTAAGGGACTTTATCTTGTCTTGCTTTTTGTAATTTGGTGATTCACAAATCTATATATTTAGTTTAAAGGGGACATATTATCCAAATCTGACCTTTTGCATCTTTTGTGTAACCATGCGAGTCTTAACTGCCTCTATAAACACTCCAAACATGAAAATAAAACCTGTCTATTGGTATTCCATCAGTGTGGATTTAGGAGTTATGAGCCATTTTTAAAAAGCTTCCATTTGTGATGTCACAAACGGGTAGAATAGAGTCACCTCTCTCATGTAAGAGAGCTGCTTGTGGAGGAGCAGCAACTCTACTCTGAGCCCCTCCCAGATGTCGGAGCTTCTAAGCCTATAGCATTTTAGCAGGAGATGGGTGGGCGTGGTCAGCTCTAGTTTGTTTTCCTAAAGTGACAGATCCCTAAAATGGCTCATTCTGGAAGGTATTGAAAAAATCCTAAATAAAAGTACTGACATTTTTTAATGTGAGAAAGATTTAGAGCAAAGAGCTTCATAAACATGTTTTGAATTGACCATATAACTATTACCACAAAATAGTAATAATATGTCTCCTTTAACAGCTTTAATGGCAATTTCTGGGACAGATATGGTACAAATCAATCTCTAACAAAAGCAGAATCCAACCTGAAATAATTAGATTTATGGAGGTGAAACGAAGCACCTGTTTCATTTCAGTTGTGTAATTTTCCTCCTTATTGTTAAAAATGCATGTTTAAAAGCACACACTCTTTTTTCCCTCCTTTCAGTGGTCTTTTCCCCAGCTACACACCTCATCATTTCCATGAATCAAAGTTTTCTTTTCCTTTGAGGCACTTTTACTCTCTCATTAGGATGCCATCTCTTGTTCAAGACACAATAGAACCTTGCATCACTCGTATAACAATCTGGCTCGTGGGCAGCTAAAACGAGAACATATTTTGAGTACTTCTGAATAAAATCCACCCGCAAGCCTCACAAGGCTTTTGATCCACATATTCAAAGGTACTTTCTATCAATAAAGTCTAAAGACTCTTGCAACAGCAAATGTGAAGCTCCTGTTCTTTTTTCCAGGAACTAAATAAGGCTCTTGAAGTCAATATGTTGTGGATTTTGGGGTTATTTTCACTCCTTTACTATACTTTATTTAACATTTACACAAATTCACCAAGGAGAGAAGTAGTTTTCACCTAAAATAAACACTGCTTCAAACATCTTATTGAAATTTCAGGTTTTGCCTTCTCATCCATATTTGAAACTAAAACATTCAATTGATTCTTTCCTAAGATTTCAGCACATCTTCAAAACCAGTAGCTTAAACAAAACTAGGATTTTTTTTAAGGTTTTATGCTTCTGTCCGAAATTGAGAAATTTTCTTAGACTCTAAAATATATATATATATATATATATATATATATAAAATATCCAAACTGAGTTGAATGTGAAAGCGTTTGGCAGTGCAGTGCACGCGTTTTAACGTGGAAATTGCATTTGTGTGAGTAGGAATAAGTCTTTTTTTAAGTGAGGTTGTGGTGTCATCAAAGCTGCATAAATACTAATTCATCTAAAGTCCAAATATCCACAACTTGAGCTTCCAAAACTCTCATTTCACTTATTCCTTTAAAATCCCATTGTTTTGGAAACTGCAGCTTTGCTTATCCCCCATTGTATCACTATTAAAGGTGTGGAAAGCAGAACAATAAAACATCTGTATGTACCTGTAACTGAATGTGTTCACAATGACACAATATCTATGGAATGTGTACTGTACTGAAGATTTAATATCGAGTTTAACAGGTGTGGGAGGAAAGGAAATAGGAAATAGTTACAGAAACCAAAGACTTATGCATAAATATTAAAATGTTAATGGTTATGTATTGGTACCCTTAAATGTGAGAAACGAGAACATGTTGCTGCTACAGCATTAAATCATTTTAACTGACTGTGGAGGTAGCTTGAACTTTAAAAATATCCATAGTTGAAACACGCTTGTCCACACTGGTCTCTGGGCAAGCAGGTGGGGTGCACCCTGGACAGGTTGCCTGTCCATCCCAGGGCAGCACAGAGACACACAGGGCAAACAACCATGCATACAAACACACCCAAGGACAATTTAGAGAAACCAATCCACCTGACAGTCATGTATTTGGACTGTAGGAGGAATCCGCAGAACCCGGAGGGAACCCACGCATCCACATGGAGAATATGCAAACTCCATGCAGAAAGACCTCAGGCTAGGATTTGAACCCATGACCTTTTTGCTGCAAGGCAACAACACTAGCCACCATGCCACTGTGCAGCCCACAACTTTAAAAATATGCAGATTTTCATAAATTCTGAAACAAAGAAAATATGTACACTGGAGTTTGTGGAACATACACAAATATTTCACATTTCCTAAGCCCGAAATGTAAAAATATAATGTTGTTTTTGTAATTATTTAGAGATTATTGTCAGATACTTTCAATTTAGAGCGTGGAAAAAAAAATTCAGGAATTCGTCTGGGAAACTTAAAGCGTGCACATATGAAACTCTCCGTGAATTACACCCTCTGGATGGCAGAAGTTTGCTTTCAGTGTAGGGAAAAAAATCTGTGGATCTAATTTGGAAAAGCAATTATCTAAAATGCCCCAATGAAGTGAGGGTCAGATTCAAGAGCTGCATGTCAGCTAACAGTAACATCAGATGTGACGGGCTGTGTCCCTTCACAGTGGAGCTCATTTTATTCACTGCCATCTCCAACCAAAGTCCAAAGTCATCAATATTTAACTGAACATAATGGACCGACTGTGCGGGAAGAAGAGAGAGTTAGCAGCCATTAATCTCTTTTAGTCTAGAGACTTTAGCTCAGATGAAACCAGATGAAATCTGCTGTTGTTGCCATTAGACACAGAATTCATGAAAATATTCCGCTTGGCTTCATAAATTCCTCAGCGTTCCCGTTAATCGGAGATGATGAATTTGAGCATCTTTTATTTATTGATGGTGTTTGAGGCAGAGCTGTCAGTCTGCCCAGTAGCTCATTAACACCACTTGTGTTTTACTTACAGCTCAGTGAAAAAGCTGAGCTCACTTGAAAGTGAATATTTTAATATCCATCAGGGAGACAAACACATAAACAGTGCCTTCTCAGAGGGAATCTAATTTAAATGTCATACTGGTTTAGGGATTTAATACGTTTTTCTAAAAACATGATCATATACTGCCTGCCCCAAAAAAGATCACACACACTAATATTTAGTTGCACCACCTTTAGCTTAGATTACGACACACATTTACTGTGGCATTGTTTCAATAAACTTCTGCAACATCACCAGATGCGTTTCCATCCAGTGTTGCATTAATGTTTCACCAAGATCTTGCATTGATGATGGTAGAGTCTGACCGCTGCACAAAGCATTCTCCAGCACATCCCAAAGATTCTCAATAGGGTTATGGTCTGGACTGATTGATGTCTCAGGCTCCCTGAACCACTCTTTCACTATCTGAGCCGGATGAATCCTGGCGTTGTCCTCTTGGAATATCCAAAAGATACTTTATGCATCCCAGAGGGAAATATGGCCGTGCCATCAGGGAAGATGGATTAACCTGATCATTCAGTATATTCAGGTAGCTAGCTGACCTCATTTTGGAGGCACATCCTGTTGCTGAACCTAGACCTGACCAACTGCAGCAAGCCCAGCACTGCCCCCACAGGCTTGTACGGTAGGCACTGCATGACGGGCGCATCACGTCATCTTGTTACCCTGATGCACCATCAGTCTGGAACAGGGTCCATCTGGGCTCAGACCAGTTTAAATAATGCGTTGGACAGTTCCTAGCCCAGTTTTAGTCATTTCTGCATCTTCTTGATGTTTTCTCTGCTTGATGCATGCCAACGATCTGATCATTCTCACGTATTTCCCACGACCACCAGATGTGTCTTTCCACATGGTTGTTTAAGAAATGAGAAGCAGCTCATTTCACCAGTTGGAGTTAAATAACTTGTTGCAGCTGAAAGATAATCACCCATGCAGTAATTATCCAATAGGAGGCTACCACCTTTATGCTTAGTTATATCCAGGGCAGAATTTTTATTTTTTTAATTATTTTTTTTTTTTGCTCAGGCAATATATTTTCTTAGCAGACAAACATGAGTTAAGCAAAACAAACAAAGTTTCTTTATGTTGACTGAAAAAAATGAACCAACAAATTATAAATGGCAAAAAGAATTAAAAGAATTGTTTTGTTCTAAATTAAACATGTCATCTGCAAAGAAAATTAACCAATTCTGTTTTTCCAAACGGCTAAATCTAATGTATTTGGTTACATCCATCATCATTTATTTTTCACAAGCTACTTTATTAGTACCAAGACTTCAACAAACATGTGACCACATTTGGTGCAAACTTCTTTAACAAAACAACACGTGCATTATTTAAATATATATTTTATTAATAGATTAATCAAATCATGAATTTAGCATTGGTGCTTCAAGGGGTGCAAAGTTAGCATGATAGACAGACAGACAGACAGACAGGCAGACAGACAGACAAACAGACAAGTTCAAGCATTTTAAATTTCCAAAGATAAAACATTTGACAAAAGAATAGTTGATTTAGTTTTTTTTTTCCTGAAATGTCTGTTTCCCAAATTCAACATAAAGATATTGAGTGCACATTGGTCTATTGTTTTTAAATAAAATAAATTGTAAAGGAGCGTTAAATGCACAGCTACAGGCTAAACCCTTCCAGAGTTACCACAGGGACCAATTTTGTGCCCCCCCCCCCCCCCCCCCCCATGAAAATTTGTTTGAGACACCACTGGATTTTAGGTATGAAAACTAAGATCACGTTCTGGTAATCTTTTATTTCCCGTCTTTAAGAAAAAAGTTTTTGTTTCATGAGAAAGAAAATTGCAGGAATAAGGAAGCAGAGTCCAACAGGCACAACAAATACAGTGTAAGAGAAAATAACAAGTGACAGAAACAAATGACTAGCATGGCGTCTCATTCTAGCAGCTGGATTCATTCAGCCAGAACAAATCCCAAGGGTCTTGAGCTGTTGCACGATCAAACTGAGAATGAAAGCCTTAATTTATACATGCAGAATGCAGAAATACACTATTTCTTCCTTATCTCTTCCTATGTAGGCTAATCCTCTTCAATAATTAATTCATAGTTTCAGAAATATTCAGCTAAGTAATAATTTTTAAGTTCTCAGTTTTTGTTGGGTGTTTAATGTAAACTTGCCAAAGCAAGATTCTGTAATTTATAAAATTGAACATCATTCGTCTTGTCTGCTTTCTCTAATGGAAACCACGGATGATTAGTGTTCCTAAACCTTTAATTGCACACAGCCAATATCTTGTTTCTGTACTAACATGTTATAATCTGTGGTCTGAGGTTGCACACATCTGCAGAAAATCTCATGAGTTTATAGTGTGCACAGATTAAAGCCCTGTATTTTAAGGTGGCACAGCTTTTATGTGAAATTATGTTTCCCATCCGTGCAACAGGGGGCACATGTGCAATGATATCACTCCCTCACAGATGGCTGCTTGAATTTATACATTTTATCCCCACTTGATAACCATTCATTGAGAGTAGTATCTCATTTATGATGTTGCCAAAGAGCCGGCTGGTTAGAGCCACTACTCTCCAGAGAGACTCTGAAACCACCTGACACGTCAATGTTTTATATTCCCAACCCCTTTATTGGAAGTGTCTGCCAGAAGTGATGGAAATTCATTGGAATGATTCACCTTGTGCAAAAGAAGATGGTGTTGTCATTAAAATTCAAAAGTCTCACATGAATAGTCATGACGTCTTCTGTCTGTTCACATATTATCTGTGACAACAACGCTATAGAGAGGGAACGTCGTGGCTACTTGGTATTCCTCCAACAGAGGCAACTATTTGTGGTGACTGCAATGCAGGTAATGTTCTAGACCAGAGATGTCCAAAGTACACGTGTAGCCGAGTTTTTGTAAAATCAAATGTCCCCCATCGCATGTTTCTGGTCCACACCACCTCGTTTTCAGCTAAAACTTCCAGTGCTTTGTGAAGTGCATATTCATGCCAAGCCTGTAGGTGGCACTAGTTCATCGGCATCTTTGTGTAAAATGTGGAATTACTAGGTGGCAGGCAATAACCATCCTTAATGGTTCTTCTTCGCCTGTGGCCTTCTCCAGAGAGCAGGAACTGAGCTTGTAAAAACAAATGAGTGTAATCATGTTTTGTTTTTTGTTTTTGTTTTTTGTGGGTAGTGATGTTGCAAAACTGAAAACAGTTTTTTTATGTTCCTGAGCAAATCCTGACAATGGGGAATTAGCAAATTTCCACTTTGGTTGGAATGTTTTTTGGTGCCATTCGTCTTCATTTTCATGTGGATGACAAACCAAGCCGTTGAAAATATCTTCGCCTAAGTACGCAACAATTACCCTCTATTACATGTAACGTCCAGAAAAGGGCAATTTTGACCTATATATTGACTTACATAGTGACCGGTCATCTACAGACATAATTCCACTATCTAGGTGGATTTTCAGAAAACACCCAGTTCAATTTTCTATTCTATCTTCTAACACCCAGAAGATTCTGCAGTGCTTGTTGACAGTCCACAAAGACAAGATTGTCAAACTTATCTCAGACATTTCATATAACATCTGGTTCATTCAACCATATGATTATAAATGATTATTTCACTTATACCATACCATAGCAAGTTTATTTAAATAGCACACATTTAAACACAGCATGAGAGCCGACAAAAGTGCTGTTACGCTGTGAGTTGGGGGAGGTTAGGACCCAAGATGCAGACCCAGGATGACACAAGGCAGGAGTAGTGGAAGCGTAAAATCCTGTATCAGGAGAGATAGTCCAAAGTAAATCCAAAGTGGCAGGAAGCCAAAAACAAAAATCCATAAATCCAAGTATGAAAAGCCAAGAGACCTAGAGAACAAAGAGCTCACTTAAAGAGCTGACCTGGAGATATCCAAAACACACGAGACAAAGAGTTCCAAAACTCCTAGAGACCAAGAGAGGGGACGAGACAGCGCTGACAAACAATGGACCAACAACATACTGAGACGCAGACAGGGTTTTATACACAGGGGCTGGGTGATTGGGAGAACAAGGAGCAGGTGCGTGAGGAGAGACTGAGATTAATTAAATAAATGGGAAGGGAAAACCAAGCAGAGGGGATGCTCATTAACCTATGAATCTTTAAATAATCTCTAAATAAATAAACCTGAAAGACTAAGGGCACAGGAGAACCAAAGATAAATAACTAATGACCTGGGGAGTGAGGGAGACAAATTAACAAGTGGGGAAGGAAAACGCACACAAAAGGAGTCTAATAAAATGAAAAGCTGAACCTATAAAAAACTACAGAGGGGTGACTAGGACAGACCTGAGGGAAACCGGGAGAGAGCTGGGGACACAAGGGGGCACAGAAGACTTGGGGAAACATGATGGAAACCTGGAGGGAAACCTGGAAGGGGCTGGGGACCACAAGGAGGCACCTGAGGAGGGATGCAGACAAGGAGACACATGAGGAACACAAGGAGACACATGAGGGAAACCTTGAGAGGGATGGAGAACACAAGGAGACACATGAGGGAGACGCAGGACGCAGACCATGACAAGTTTTGAACAAAAACACATATAAAAACAATTAAACATAACAAAAACTAAATCCATTAAAATCGAGTGATTCAGATACAAAAGAAAGGGAAAAAGAGAATAAATTAGGCTGAATTAAAAGCCAGAGAGTAAAAGTGAGTTTTTAAACGAGACTTAAAAAGGGAAAGAGAGGAAGAGAGTCTGATCGGGTTGGGCAAGTGGTTCCAGAACTTCGGTGCACAAACTGAAAAAGCGCGCTCATTTATGAGTTGTAAAAGTTCACTTTTCATTCAGGGTGTGGAATCCAGCAGTCTGAGATAAGTTTGACAATCTTGTCTTTGTGGACTGTCAACAAGCACTGCAGAATCTTCTGGGTGTTAGAAGACAGAATAGAAAATCCACCTAGATAGTGGAATTAGTTCTGTAGATGACCGGTCACCATGTAGGTCAATATAAAGGTCAAAATTGCCCTTTTCTGGACGTTACATACAGTAGATTAGTTTGTTTCCATCAGCCACAAAGCATCGCGTTTTTGGGCGCATCCCAGAAGCATCCTGATGCATCGCTTCACGTCTATTTTTTAAGCACTATGCATCCAGAATGTTTCGAGCTCAGCAGTTCAGAGCTGGCCAGACAGGAAGTCAAACACATGAGCGATGTAAAACATCCAGAAACGTTTAAAATACAAGTGTCATAGAGATTTACAGTTGCTTGGCCAGTAAAAAGAAAAAAGTAATTACCTGTGACGACTTTGAGGTCGTGGGAAAAAGAACAAAAAATAACTCTTAGGATCCATGTTGCGGTCTTTCTCCTAGCTTGTTATCACGTGAACTGCCAAAATCAGGTGTGGTCTTATAATTCTGGTGAATTCGTGGACCATTTTTGCTGCTGTTTCACATCTGAATCTCTCAACGTGAGAAGAGATGTACTGCTTAGCTTGCAGGTAAAACTCGTCTATTACTTTACGAACTCCATATCCAGTGGAAGCCCTGGTTAGGCTCCGCCCTGAGCAGAGGTCTATAGAGGGATGTAAGCTTGATGCCAGGGTGGAACTAGACCACCTTGGACTCCCTTAGAACCGCCTCTGCTGCAGTGAAATTTAAAATATATATATATATATATATATATATATATATATATATATATATATATATATAATTTTAAATTCCAAATTTAAATGTAAACACCATGACTGGAACATCAATTTGACACACTCATTTTGTTGAGTGGTCCTCGGACCATTACCCTGCTCTATACTATGTTACAAAAGGTGCTTTTTTTGTCCTTTAAACCTGAAAGCGATGAGTTAAACTGACCTCATTTCAACTAATTAGTAACCTTTTAAGATGTGAAACAGAGAAAACTGTCTTTGCACGACATCAGAGACCTGCTTCAGCATCTGCTGCTGCAGGCATGGACGGGTCCAGCAACAAGTTGTTTTGCTGCCGGTGGGTACGCGACCAGATCCCCACCACTTTCAGAGATGAACTTTACCACATCCTGAGGATGACCGGACCGCTGGTATGGACTGAGTCAACATCTTTCTATTTCAGTTTTATGATAAATGCATAAAATAATATTGTGTGCTCCAACCGAGGTGCACATACAAAACTCATTCAAACTAAATGCAGAAGGATAAATAGAAACGTTCCTGTTTTCAGCTGCTCTGCAGAATCCTCCATTACCTGCTGCCATTTGTGGTTACAATTTTCTGTGGGCGCCTGGGAAATGAGGTGATGGCCGGCTACGGATTGGCGTCTGCTGTAAGAGCTTGTTGTCTAAATATTTTAAACACTTTAGGAGAATCGTGAGTAATTTCATCACAGGAGAAAAGGAATTAAACATTCCATCCATTAACTTGCCAGTCTAGTGTTACAAAATACTTTTCAATCAATATATAGACACTTTCATGAGTCACAGAACTGTTTATTCCATTTAATTGGGAGTTTATGTGTCTATTGAAGTGTGTATTGAATTCCTTTCAGGCCATTAACATCACCACCACAGCGACGGGTTGCGGTCTGGGTCTGGCTTGTGATACTTTGGTGTCTCAGGTTTGGACGTTTCATAGTTCTCTGAATTCTGTCAATGTTTTTCACTTTAACTCACTTTTATCCCTCAACTATTCGTTACTGTACTTGCACTGAATGATTAACTCTGCGTGTTTCTGGTTTCTGCAGACGTTTGGTGGTAAGAACCTGCTGCGGGTGGGCGTGATTCTGCAGCGGAGCATCATCATCCTCATGTTGTTCTGTTTGCCTTGCTGGGGACTCCTCATTAATGCTCAGCTCATCTTGTTGTGTCTGGGTCAGGACCCTGAGGTTGCCAGGTAACCAAAAGAAATCAAACAAACTTGTATTGATGCAGAACACAACATCTCAGGATTAAAGTCAGTCTCAACCCTTCATAAATCATTCAAGACTGCAATTTAAAGCAATTTTCATTGAGTGCAAAATGCTGGGCGTTGCAGAACAGGGATTTTCACTTTTAAACCTTTCTTGAACAATGTTCTTTCATTTTTAGAATAGCCCAGCTGTACATCACAGCCTTCCTTCCTGCTGTACCAGTGAGTTTTCTTTTTCTTGTAAAATTTTGAACCGTTTTTATAAACAACATATAAACAACATTTGTCTTTTAGGCGATGTTTCTGTATAATCTCCAGGTGTCTTATCTGCAGAACCAGGTGAGCTAATTGTATTCTGTTCTCTTGAGGCAGGGAGTAAAACAAGTCTAGCTTAAATTACTTTAATTGCACTCATACGAATGAGTTTGTGTTCTCAGGGAATAATCTTACCACAAATGTATGCCGCTGCTTTGGCGAACGTAGCTAATGTGGTGACGAATTACGCCTTCCTGTACTGGCTGGATCTCGGTGTTGGGTATTTAAATCAGCAGAACGTGATCAAATCTCAGTACAAAGGTTTGTTGCTTTCATCCCGTCTATGATTTGATTTCAGTGGGTCTGCCGCAGCAAACACTCTCTCTCAGATTTACATCTGTGTGTTTGTTTTTGCGTACATTTGGTGGAAGAAGCTTCATTCGACAACATGGGGAGGTGATGGATTTAATCAGCTTTTGTCTTGCATCTCTCACTCTGAAGACCATTTGGCCTTCGTGTTATTTATTCTGTATACATGTGTGACTTGCTCCTCCTGCAGGCTGGTCAGTTGAATCGCTGCAGGAGTGGGGCTCCTACATGAAGCTGGCAGTTCCCAGTACATTAATGACTTGTTTCGAGTGGTGGGTTTATGAGTTTGGGGGATTCTTTGCAGGTATTTTCAGTTTTGCTTTACTCTTCAAAAATAATACAAACCAATCTACCAATTTTAGCTTCCTTTACGTTCGATTTTGTCTGTTATAATCAGGAATGCTGAGTGAGGACGAGCTTGCGGCCCAGCATGCTGTGATAATGGTGGCTTTCATCACTTACATGGTATTTTGCGTGTCAAAACTGTGAAAACATTCTTCATTCAGCTGAAAGTCTCCGATTGAAGTTGTTAAAAAGTTGATAATTTTCCAATCTGCAGTTTCCTCTTGGGATTCAAGCTGCAGCTTGTGCTCGAGTTGGGAACGCGCTCGGTGCAGGAGACACCGCCCGGGCGCTTCTCACCAGCAAGATGTCACTTTCCCTTGCAGGTTAGTTAGGAACCGTTTAGGTGGAGTTGTGTTTGATGGGTGGAACAGGAGAGCTAGATCCAGACTCTAGAGTCCACTCCCACCAAAGGGACACTGTTTTGAAGAGGGTAATGTTAATATTTGGAAAGAGAAGATAGATGTTTTGAGACAGGAGTGAAAAGGGGTTTGTAGATCCATCCATTTTCAGCCGCTTATCCAGAGTCAGGTCGCGGGGGCCAGACTTCCCTTTCCCCAGCCTCTTCCAAGCTCTTCCGATCCCAAGGCGTGACCTGGCCAGGTGAGAGACATAGTCCCTCCAATGTGTCCTGGGTCTCCCTTTAGGCCTCCTCCTGGTTGGACGTACCTGGAAAACCTCACCAGGAGGCATCCTAATCAGATGCCCGAGCCACTTCAACTGGCTCTTCCTGATGTGGAGGAGCAGCGGGTCTACTCCAAGTCACTCCCACAAATTGGAGCTTCTCAGTTAATGACAGCCTGAGTGGGGGATGAGTGGGTGTGGCCAGCTCCAGCTTCTTCTCTTAAAGTGACAAAGCCCCGAAACAGCTCATTCTGGAAGGTACTGACAATGCCAAGAATGAATCTGCTGAAATTACTTTATGTGAGATGGTTTTTATGCAACGGATTTCAAAAACGTGTTTGGTATCGACCATAGAACTATTATAAATTGATAAAAGTAGTCAAAAGTTCCCTTTAATATAAATTTGAGTCCATTATTTACAGCAAGAATGGAATCTGGGTCACTTTTTCTAATTAATGTTTCTGTTTAAAGAAGGATGCTCAAAAGTCAAATTTTATGAAAAGTTGTTGATGGTTTATGGTTTACCAGGAAACTAATTAAAACATGTTTAATACAAGACGAAAATATTGTAATGTACTTCAAATGAGTAAAATCCATAACATGAATATTTGAAAAGTGCCTGTCTGCATCAGCAGTCCGTCAAAGTCTACATTTCATTCAATGAAGACTGCACAGATTACTTTGAGGGCCACAAATGGGTCCGTGGGCCTCAGTTTTAACGCCACTACTAAAGGACTGCAAGTTCTTGAGCTTAACAAAAATAAAAAGAAGTCTCAATTCTTTTATTTTTCACAACAAACCAAATAAAACGTTGAGCATATCCTTTAAAAATATGTTATTATTTGACAAATTCATCACCTCTCTCTTTGCTCTTTTCAGCCTCCTTTGCAGTTGTTGAGGGCGTTGTGCTTGGTTCCACTAAAACAACGATTGGTTACATCTTCACCTCCGATGAGTGAGTCCGATTCACGTGTTCAGTATCAGTAACACTCATTTGTGATGCCTCAAAGGCTTTTCAATTGTTTATAGTCATTGCATGCACAGAGGTAAATATTAAACATGCAGAGAAAGTGTGTCTTCTGGCACAAAACCCAAATAAAGACTCAGAAAAAGTGCAGGGTTGAATAATACCACAAAAGCAGATGCAAACCTTTTGTTTCTGCAGGAATATTGCAAGAATCGTGTCAGACCTGATGAACGCTTACTGTTTCCTTCAGCTCTTTGATGGTCTTGTGGTGAGCCCAGCTTGTTCTGTGTGCACAACAAAAACATTTGCTGTATGACGCCAAAAGATGAATATGTGTTTCTCCTCCGTCTTAGTGTGTGTGCACAGGCATCTTCCTAGGAACAGGCAAACAGAAGATACCAGCTGTGGCCAATTTAATTGGATACTACTGCATTGGGCTCACGCTGAGTGTGACTTTGATATTTGTCGCAAAAATGAGGATTTTAGGTGACTATGTGAAGGAAGCATTTTTCAGTTTTTCTAGGACAAATAGGTCTTTGAGCAGGAAGTAAATGTTGTCACAAACAAGGCCTGCTGTGCTTTTTTAACAGATTCATTTGTCTTTTCTCTGTAGGCTTTTGGCTCGGGCTGCTTGTTTGTGTCGTTTTGCAATCCACCTTCTACATTATTGTTATCTTCAGGCTGAACTGGGTTAAAATGACAGAGGAGGTATTCTAGTGGCCAGTTCGAAAATCTGCATCATGCTTGTGTTTGTTGATTTATGTTTAAAGCGGTCCTTCACTTAATCATTTTTTCTTATTATATTTGAAAATGATTAGTCACTGAGCTTAACATGCAGGCTAAACATGAAAATAGTCTCCTACACCTGTCTACTGCATTAGCTTCTGATAGAAAATAGACGGTGAGACTCGAGAGTTAGAAAAGCCTGACAGATCAACGTCACACTGTCACTCGACATTCATGGACTCACCCATCTTGACTCACGACGGGGAAGGCTGATTGTTGGTCCGGGAAACAGCAGAGAATGTCTCGACTAGTAGAAGCTAACCATTAGCATTGGCAAATCCACCACACAGCAGAACTCCTTCAAGCGTTATTTGTGGAGATAAAACATTGAAATTGCAGAGGAAATAGAGTCAGAGGTAGTGTAACGTTGCTGTTGCCAAATAGAGGCGAGATGTCCAAATATCAGCAAAATAAGATTTCAAACCCTGTCGTGTAAAGCTACTTTCTCCCATGGCTGAATGTCTTGTGCTAAAACAAGCACAACTGAGCTTTTTCCCTTAAAGTACAACGTCCAAGGCATTCATTTCTGCTAGAGACAAATGCAAATGTATTAAAATATGAGTGAAGGACCTCTTCTAAGCATCACGTTGCCGAGACAAATTAGGATATTTTTGTTGTGTCTCTTTGTTCTGTGGGAAAACATCAGTTGTTTTGTTTTGTTTGAATCCCAGGCTGTGAAACGCGCCAAGAAAAGAACTAATAAGACACTTTTAGGGACAGATGTCTCGTTAGACACTGAGGGTAGCATCACAAATCGAATGGCATCAAGCAATGGAAATGTAAGTAGCCTATCAAATCCTTCAAACATATTTTCTCTAGATTGTTTAGGAATCTAAATCCACAAAAATAATATATTTTTCTTTAGACGGTGGAAGGCTACATGTCTGTGAAGACTGAGCAGCATGATGAAGACAGTGAGACAAAAGACAGACGTGCGGTTCAGCAGCAGAAGCCCTCCCGTCTCTCCACCACGCAGCTGATCATCGGACGAGGACTCATCTTGTTTGCAGCTCTTGTTCTTCTCGCTGTCGGAGCAGCAGTCCACCTCCTCGTCCCTTTGCCAGAGGTCGACTCTGCAAAAGCCAACTTAACCCTGGGCTGGATCAATACAACCTTTGCTCCTCATCAACTTTTGTCCACCGTCCAATAAAAGAGTCAACATTCTCATGAAACACCAAATGTACAGGAAACAGAATGAAAACACATCATGGAGGCCCTCTCTACATGTAGACAATCAGCTTGGTTGACAATTAGTCAGATTGTGATTTAATGTGAATATGTTCTTTAATTTCACAAAATAAAAGAGTAGAATTAAATAATTTGGTATGTAATACTTTTCCTTCCTGCTTGTTTCGGGTCATGGGTGGGGCTTAAAAATGAGGACCACAAAAAAACGCATGACACGTGTTCTTTTTGAAATATGATTGGTCACTCTGAGTTTCACATGAATGCTGAACATTTTTTAACCTTTATCTAACCAGGAAAAAAAGACTAAGAATTTTGAAAAGGTTTTTCTACCCCTAATTCCTGCCTCAGCTGCAGAAAATAAAATACAGCCACACAGATCTACATCACATTGTAAAATTAGCATTTATGAACTCACCCACTTTGGTTTGTGACCGCAGAAGGCTGTTGTTGATTTTCACAGCCAGGAGAGAGCAGAGCATGTCTCAGCTTGTCAAAGCTAACCATTAGCATTAGCAACTCCTCAACATGGCAGCACACATTCAGGCTTGAGTTATTTGTGGGGCTAAAACATCAACGTTGTATTTTTTACCAAAGAAAGAAAAGCAAAAACAAAGTTTTTGTTCAATGTCAAAAATACTTTTGTATTATAACCCTGAACGATGAGCTTGTGTTTCTGCATTTGACTTTTCTAAATGTGGAGGCTTGAAAGGGTTAAACTCTTATTGTCTTTGACGCTGGCCACATGATGCTAAGCCATTCTGTAAATGTTTCAGGAGAGCTTTGAAGAGATAGAAATCATATTATTGTCGGAAAATTTCCTCCACTGACCAGAAATAGAGCTGGTTCATTGTCTTTTGCATGTTTCATCACCCAGAACAGAACATGTTCTCTTTCAAGTCCTGCATTTCTGTCTTTGTTGTGTTCTCTTGTCTTTGTTTTTACAATCTCTGTTGTTTCAGCTGGGCCTGGCTCATTTCCAGGGAAGCCGTGGCCACAGCAAGGCTTCCATCCTCTGCAGCATCCAGAGAACAACAACGATCAGCATGTCAGAGTCGGGTGAGACAAATCGGTGGATGGACGGGCGCTTTGGACATGGAGGTGACCAGCAACAAACTTTTTTTCTGCAGCTGGGTGCACCACAGGGTTCCTGTGGCCCACAGAGAGGAACTGTACCACATCCTGAGGATGACAGGGCCTCTGGTAAAGACTGGCACTGACTTGAGATTGTAATTTCCCAAGCTGCTGCGTTCAGGGGAAGATTGATGAATCGTTCTTTGCCAGAGAAAAGTTTAAAAGGTTGAAGACTTGCCAGCAGAAATCAATAGACTTAAAAGATTGTTTGGCAGGTTTTCGAAGCTGAGCTGAGCTGTATCTGCAGCCTGCTAAACTAATGGAAGAGTCTCAAGTCGTTTGTCAAAGCAAGTGACAAAGACAATTAACCGAAGCTTGTTTGCTGAAATATCACCTGCCAGCCGGTAGCCATTTGACCTGCTTTCTTGATGTTTGTCTCTGCAGCTGCTGTCTCGAATTCTCAATTATCTGCTCCCATTTGTGGTGACAATGTTCTGTGGGCGTCTGGGAAATGCCGTGATGGCCGGCTATGGATTAGCTTCAGCTGTAAGTGGACAGCCCTGACTTCTGCTCACTCACGCAGTCGTGGAGGAAAACAAATGGAAGTGTTATTTCAGAGGAGGCGATGCATTACCCAGCTCACCAAGATGGTCCAGGCACAATTACTGGAGGAGGATTTATCATCATTTATTCTAGTTGTTAAAATCAAGTCAAAGATTTTTGTGTTTTCAATTCCAGACAATTAACGTTACCACGGTAGCGACAGGATACGGCCTGGGGTTGGCATGTGACACTCTTGTTTCTCAGGTCTGGAAGTTTGCTTTTACTTGTACAAAATGGACTTTCTTATTTAGGGGAAAAAAAGTTATTGTGCTTAAAATCTTTTTTCTGTTTGGCAGACGTTTGGGGGCAAGAACCTGCGGCAGGTGGGGGTGATTCTTCAGCGAAGCATCATCATCCTCATGTTGTTCTGTTTACCTTGTTGGGGGCTCCTCATCAATGCTCAGTCCATCCTGTTATGTCTAGGCCAGGAGCCTGAGGTCTCCAGGTACTATAACTTTAATGGTTAACACATTTCGCTTATTTTCACATGTGGGTGGCTGCGGCTCACTGGGGAAGATCCGTTTTCCACTGATCAGAGCATGAGCCTGCCAAGCCACTTGTATTGTCGAGTGAGTTTCTTAAGCCAAATGTTGCACCCTGGACGCGATAAAAATGGCAGCCCACTGCTCCTTAGGGATGATTCAAATGCAGAGAAATCATTTCTCAAAGGGGATCAATAAAGTGAAACCATATATTACTTATTTTTGAAATACAAACCGTCACTCTGAGTTTCACATGCAGGCTGAACATAAAAATCGTCTTCTACCCCATCTGCTGCATTAGCCGCCAAAAAGAAAAAATATAGAAGAGGAAGCGCTCGGGTCGGAAAAAGCCGTATAGGTTGACGTCGCACTGTAAATTGACATTCATGGACTCAATCATTTTGGCTTGTTCAGGAGAGAGCAGAGCATGACTCAGCAGGAGCAGCGGTTTGAGTTTAGGGGTTGCTGTACTCCGTTGGTGCGGACTGCCGGGGGGCGACGTCCCTCCCGTGTTCGTTGGCCCCTTTGGAAAGCACGGGTTTTTCTTAGTCGTAGCTTTAGCAACTCCAAGCTATCACCTGCCGCTGCCCATGTGTCTCGGCTAGTAGAGGCTAACCGTTAGCGTTAGCAACTCCACCACATGGCAGAACTTCTTTAGGCTCAAGTTATTTACATCAACCTTTCAAATAAACTGAATCTCATCACGAATAATAACGTGAAAGTGTCCTAATCCTGATGTTTCTGCTGCCTTCTCCTCTAGCCACCTTGCACTTCCTGAAATGAGAACGTTTTTCCCACAAAGAACAACAAGGCGTTCATTCATACAGGAGACCACAGCAGATTTATTGGGAAAAAAATTAATGAATGAATGAGAGCTTTAATATTATTATTTTACAGGAAAGTAAAAATGTATCCATAATTGTCTAAACATCGTCTATTAAAAAAACAACTGCTTCTACTTCATATACGTAATCATAATTATTTAAAATGTCTTAAAATGTTATTTAAATTTTGCAAACACCCTTGTTTGTTTTTTAGAATTGCCCAGCTCTATATTACAGCCTTTCTGCCTGCAGTACCAGTAAGTCCCGCATTTAATCAGACTTTTATTTTAGCATTAATCCAAGTTTTTGTTTCAGTTAATATTCTTTTCTGTTCAGTTATTTACATCTTATAATGATATTGTTGCAGGCCATGTTTCTACATTCTCTTCAGGTGTCTTACCTGCAGAATCAGGTGAATTTGCACCTTCAGTTAGATGAAAGAACCTTTACTTTGATCTTGTTTCGTTAAACACAAACATTAAATATTTTTCATGCTTTAATTGCATTTCTTCCATCCTGATGACACCTTTTCATATTCTGACATCCAGGGTATCATCCTGCCTCAGTTGTATGCTGCTGCTTTGGCAAATCTTGCAAGTGGAGCAACAAACTACATTTTAATTTACTGGCTGGACCTGGGTGTTGGGTATATGCATGCTCATATATCTTAAAAGACCCCTTTAGATCTGAACTGAAGTACTTCTTGTGCTTTTCAGTGGATCTGCAGCAGCAAACACTCTGTCTCAGATTTACATTTGTGTTTTTCTGTTTGCCTACATTCGCTGGAAGAAGCTTCATGTGAAAACATGGGGAGGTGAGAGTGAGACAGTTTGATGATGCGATGACCTCAAAAACGAATGAGCTCTTTTTTCAAACGGGTCTCTGGCTCCCCCTGCAGGCTGGTCTGTGGAATCACTGCAGGAGTGGGGCTCCTACATGAAGCTGGCTCTTCCCAGCGCATTAATGAAGTGCTTTGAGTGGTGGGTTTATGAGTTTGGGGGGTTTTTTGCAGGTAGATCAGATACTCTTCGTCTATCTTTATGTATTAATAACAGACAGAGTTGTGACTGCTCGTCTGTTCTGATCAGGGATGCTGAGTGAAGATGAGCTTGCAGCCCAGCATGCAGTGATCATGGTGGCTTATATCACCTACATGGTACTAAGTTATGGCATATATACATATATACTCTGTACTTTTCATGTTATATTCAATTATTCTGATTCCTTAGTTTCCACTTGGTATTCAAGCTGCAGCGTGTGCTCGAGTTGGGAACGCTCTCGGTGCTGGAGACAGCAGCAGGGCGATTCTAACCAGCAAGGTTTCACTCGGTCTTGCAGGTCAGTCTGATATATATTTAACATTTTATTATTTGCAGCATCGCTATTATTTACCACATTTCCCACCTCTGGTTTTCAGCTACATTTGCGGTTGCTGAAGGTCTCGTGCTTGGTTCCTCGAAAACAGTGATTGGCCTCATCTTTACCTCTGACGAGTGAGTTCAACAGCTGCATTTGAGTTATAGAAAATAATATTTTAATAAAACAATTTACATTCATGCAAAAACCCTGTTTTCAGAAGGATCATTGGTCTGGTCTCACAGCTGATGAATGCTTATTGTTTCCTTCAGTTCTTTGACGGCCTTGTGGTGAGTCTCGTTTCCAAAGTTGTGAAGAAATAGAGTTTGAAGCTGTTAATATATTTGGGAAGCACCTTGTGGCTGAAAGAAAGTGTACCTTTTCTAATGACAGATGTGTGTTTTTACACTCCAGTGTGTGTGTACAGGCATCTTTCTGGGAACAGGAAAACAGAAGATCCCAGCTGTGGCTAACTTCATTGGTTACTACTGCGTTGGGCTCACACTGAGCGTGACTCTAATGTTTGCAGCAAAGCTGAGAGTTTTAGGTGCTTAAGAACTAATTATTTTATTTGAAATGACCTTCAATTACTTTTTAAGTGAAGTTTGCACTCACAGTTGTTAATATCTGCACAGGTTTCTGGGTGGGACTGCTGGTTTGTGTCGTTTTGCAGTCCTCCTTCTACATCGTTGTAATCTTCAGGCTGAACTGGGAAAAAGTCACAGAGGAGGTATACAGCTCGGGATCTGGGGTCACACGTGGCTCCTCGGTCCTTCTCCAGTGGCCCTTTCATAAAATCAATAGAATTAAAAGCAGAAATCCAGGGCAAGGCACCACCTAGAGGAGGGAAAGGTGTTCTGCAGGTTTTCCATGTCTCTGCTTCAGCACAGCTGATTTATATTGGCTCCCCAGAAGGACATCAAGGGCTGCAGATGCCTGTTAATTACTCATTCAGCTAAGTCAGGTGTGTGGCAGCAGGGAAACACTGGTGTTTAAAAGGGCAACATGGAAAACATGCAGTCCAGTGTGCCCTGAGGACCAGGGTGCCTCATATTTGCAAAATGAAACACATGCTCTTTAAAGAGCAAGTCACCCCCTACAAGAAGCGTACTTCAATCCCACTTCATGTTTGAAAAATGCAACAAATGCTGCTGCCTAGCAGACCGAGAGGGTGGAGCCACTAACAAATACACACACTCACGACGTTGTGACATCATAATGTACCAGTTTACATCATAGCATACCTCTTAGCCAATAGCGGTGGCAGATTTAAATTCAAATGCAGTGAATAGTTTTTACCTGACAACGGCACAACACTGACAGTTTCAGGCAGAAAATTTAAATTTGAACTAAAATGCACTAAAGTGCAAAACTATTGACTACACGTTTCTGCAGCACGATTAGACACGCATTTATATAGTTTATCAGAAAAAAATAGTTGATTTGGGGGTGACTTGCTCTTTAAGTGAAATGATGAAGGGACAAAATGTTCAGATTTGCACAGATAAAATAACGCAAACTACTAAAATAAATAAATAAATAAACTATGAAGTTTCTGTTTTCTTAGAATTTCAGTCAGATGGTTGAATAGGATTCAAGTAATCTGCATTACCTCTTTAAAGTGGGACAGTTATTCATTTTTAATTCAGCAGTATATAGGCTTGTTGCAAATGTAGATAAGTGTAAACATGCTATTAGAGTTCCCTCTTTTTTAAAGGCAATTAATAATAATAATAATAATAATAATAATAATAATAATAATAATAATAATTTTATTTCAAGCGCCTTTCAAAGCTCTCAAGGTCACTGTACAAGACAAAATATAAGGAACAGCAAGCAATACAAACAACAAGAAATAACTGCTAAAATTAATTCCCATGGGTAGAGTAAGAGTAGTACAATGGATAATAGACTAAGAAGAGTAGATGGAAGGAGGACAGTTACAACGAGTAAGCCAGGTGGAACATGTGAGTTTTGAGTTGAGACTTGAAGGTTGAGAAGGAGTTTATATTGCGGAGGTCAGGCGGTAGAGTGTTCTAGAGTTTTGGAGCTGAGTGGCTGAAAGCTCTGGCTCCCATAGTACAGAAACGAGTGCGAGGAACAGACAGGGAAGGTGAAGATGATGATCGGAGAGAGCGAGTGGGAGTGACAATGTGGAGGAGATTATGGATGGCTTTAAAGGCATGAAGAAGTATCTTATAGTCAATTCTGTATTTGACAGGGAGCCAGTGAAGTTGTTGCAGGAGAGGGTGATGTGATCAAAAGTGGAGGTCTTAGTGATTATCCGGGCAGATGAATTTTGGACTAACTGTAGCTTGTTGAGTGATTTTAGAGGGAGACCGGAGAGGAGGGCATTACAGTAACTGATGCGACTGGTGACCAGGCTGTGGACCAAAATAGTGGTGGAGTACTGACTGAGGGAGGGGCGGAGCCGATTGATATTGCGTAGATGAAAATAAGCTGTTTTTATTGTGTTGTTAATATGAGGAATGACGGATAAGGTGTTGTCTAACACCCAAGCTCTTAGTTTTGGTGGTGGGGAGAAGTGTGGTGTTGTCAAAGCTGAGTGAGAATGAACTGGTCTTAGATAGAGAGGACTTGGTGCCAATGAGGAGGATCTCAGTCTTATTGTTGTTGAGCTGTAGAAAGTTAGAAGAAAACCAGGATTTGACTTCGGTGAGGCAGCTGAGAAGGGAGGATAAAGGGAGCGGGGGGTTGAGTTGGGTAGAGAAGTAGAGCTGGGTGTCATCGGCGTAGCAGTGAAAATGAATATTAAATTTCTTAAAGATATTGCCAAGTGGGAGTAAGTAGATTATGAAGAGAATGGGACCTAAGACTGAGCCCTGAGGAACTCCAGGGTAACTGGCTTGGGGTTAGAGCGGAAGGTGCGTAGTTGGACGAAATTAACAATTCTTAAATTGCTGTCATCTTTTTGAAGCTCCAAGTGAAATTTTATTTAGTGGCAGAAATGGCTCTGATTATTGTAAAGATTGCAAATTCATGGAGTAGCCATTAACTGCATTGTAAGAACTTTCTGTAGAGTTGGACTGCAGTGATGATTCACACAGGATCTAATTTAAAGTTTTTGTCATCTGCTTTCTCAGTAGGTTTGAATAAAGGCAACTGGACTTCTTTTGAAGACGTTTCACATCTCATCCGAGAAACTTTGTCAATTCTAACTGGAAATGTGGAGAGTGGACCATAAATATTGTAGTGAGCTGTTGTTGCTTAACAAAATGAAACGACATTTGAATCACCCAGGTGTGTATTACACAGAGGCTGCCTTATTAGGTTTAGAGCGTAGAGTGCTTTAGGTTGACACTCAGAAGTCCACTCGCACCTCAAGGACAAGAACACCTTTGAGGATGACAATGTTGTTAGTTTATACAGAGACGATCCCAGAAAAATTTCATGGGGGCCCTTGATAATTTTGGGGTGGCACCACATATTGGTCCCCGTTGTAATTCTGTGAGAGTTTAACTTGTAGCTGTGTATTGCTCCTTCATGAATTTTCATTTAAAAAAAAACTATGAAATCAACACATTTAACTCAAAATTGAGAAACACAAACATTTCAGAAAAAAATACAAAATTTGCAGTTATTTCAGTCACTGGATCAAATGTTATTGTTATGTAATCATGTAACAATAAAATAAACAAATAACCATGCGACAAACAAATATGCATATGATTAAAACATATGAATGTATGATTTGTGTGAACATACAGTAAATGCAATTTATCAACGGGGGTAGTCTTACCTTGGGGGCCAGTGGGGTGGCCAAGAAATTTCCAGGTGTGGCCATGGCCCCCCTTCGACTCACCTTGGGTGTGCCACTGGTTTGAGAAAGGAGTTAAGTCTCATTTAAGCCAAATACGGCTTCCATAAAGCCCACTGAGTCCAAATCAAACCCAGTGCATTGCAAATCTGGATGCAGACCTCAGTAAAGTTTCTGCATTGTCTTTTCTCTGGATTGCTATGAAGTAAAAAAAATAAATCCCATGAGCCAGACAGGAAGTGAGATGTGTACCAGCAAGGTGCAGCTGTTACATTCCAAATATTAAACCTGTGTAGCATTTTTTTCCTCTGTTTTATTTTATTATCAGTGGCAGACATGAGTTGACAGTGTATGACAGTTCACATTTATGTTTACAGGTATATCTTTAAATCTATTGGGTCAAATTTCTAATCATTTGGTCCTCTCGCTGAAGCAAAATTCTGGAGACAATCAGCACATGATCTGCGGTCAGTGTAAAGGGCAGTCAATCCTGAACTCATACGGAAACGCACCGCATCTGCTCGGAACTCAGTGTGAATGAGGCGAAAAGGAAGACATCTGTATCAAGTGTGAAAAGGCTACATCAAACAGAGGATGAGGTTTTTGATTTCACGTGTCTAACGCTTACAGTGCAGCTCAGAACCTAATCCCCAGAAAGTTTCAGTGTAATTCACACCTTCATGCTTCTGATCCAAATGTGGCAGCAGTAAATCAGGAGGTAGCATGGGTTGTCCTGTAACAGGAAGGCTGTAGGTTCGATCCTGGCTCCCACCAGAGAATGCTACTGTTGTGTCCTTGGGCAAGACACATAACCCAGCATACCTGCTGGTGGTGGTCAGAGGAACCGGTTGCGCCAGCCTTCAACAGTCCCATTTCCATCAGTGCTCTCCAGGTCCCCATACCATGCCATAGTTTATTTATATAGCACGTTTAAAACGCCGCATGGGAGCTGCCCAAAGTGCTGCACAGGCTAAAACAAAACACAACCAAGCTAAGGAACTAAAACAGAAGATAAAAATACCAATCAAGAGCAGATAAAACATGAAGAATACTAAGAACACATTAAAACAATAACGCAGTAAAACACTGAAACGAGTCAATGTCTAAAAGCCAAATTGTAAAAGTGGGTCTTTAACGAGATTTAAAAACCGCCAGTGACGGAGCCTGCCGAACTCCAATGGTCAACGAGTTCCACAGCTTTGGGGCAGCATGCACAAATGCTCGTTCACCCCGCGATTTCTATCGCATCCGGGTCATGCAAAGCAGCAGGAGGTCAGCCGACCTCAATGTGCGCGTGGGTACATAGGGAGTGAGCAGGTCAGAGAGATAGGGAGGTGCCAGGTCGTTGAGTGCTTTAAATGCAAAAGTCAATAACTTAAATTGTACTCTGAAAATGACAGGGAGCCAGTGAAGATGTGACAGAATATGGCTATGTCGGTGCACATTTGTTAGAGGTGCTGAAAAAAATCGATTCAAGTCTGAATCGGGATTCTTATTTATAAAGATTCTGAATCGATTCACAAAGGTTCAGAATCGATTCCAAGAACTTAAATGTTTGTCATGTTACAGGTTTGAGATGCACTTTTTTGATCTTTGTTAGGAGAGTCAGTACTCCGTTTACTTTTGTGGTCTCATAAATTGAGATGATTTATGTTTGAATCTGCTGATAAGAGGGCACTTGAATGTATTTTTTTCCATATTCAGAGATTTGAGATATTCTCATATTTATTTTGTAAGTTGATAAATGAGTACTCAGGATTACTCATGTAACTTGTTTCTACACATACTTGAAAAGTATTTGACCGTATTACTTTCAAAGCTACTGTTAGGTAACTACAGATTTGTTATATTTTACAAGGTAAGCAAAAATAAATGTTGCCTTTTGGTCAAAAGATTGCTTCTGTTTACAGTTTTAGAATCACTTTATTTTAAATTGTAAATTTGTATTTTTGGAGCATGACCAGTTTAAAGTCAGATAAAAATGTCCCATAGCTTTAACTAATCAGTACAACAAAGTAGTTAATCCTGGAGCTGACACTCTTTGTTAATACTGATCGTGAATCGATTTAAATGGAGAATCGATTCTGAATCGAATCGGCACCCCTAGAATCGGAATCGAATCAAATCGTGAGTTGCTCTAAGATTCACATCCCTAATATTTGTCAAAAACCTGGCAGCCGTGGCTACTTCGTAGCTCATCATCACCATGTGTGTGTGATTGGATGGATGACTGTGTTGTGAAGTGCCTTGGGGGGGTTGTAGAACCTTAAGAAGGTGCTATACAAATACAGGCCATTTACCATACACCTCAAAATACAAAGCTATAGGGCCTAACAAGGTCAAAGACCCCTCAGCATGTGGGTGGGGGGTGATTAAATGTAATTTGAGCAAGTTCCGCTGCAGAAGATCACTAAATTATTGACCAAGTTCCTTGGAAGAGATGTGAAATACTTCAAGGAACCAAATAACTCCAGTTACCTTCATCCCTACTAGGATTACCATGATCTGAATGACTCAGAGCCTTCATCAGCATGTTGTCTGCTTTCATTCAGGCTGTAAAACGAGCACAGAAATCACTAAACACTCTGGATTCCGAGGGAACCCCAGATCGGTCAACACACGGTGAAAAAGTAAGTAGACAGGAAAAGGTTTATTCTTTAGTCGATAAACCAACATTCTGCTCTTTGATCTAAACAGTTATGTGCTGCTTTCACAGCCAGTGGACGGCTACGTGTCTGTCAGTACAGAAGCCCATGATGGGAACCCTGAGAGGGAAGGGGGACATGTGGTCCGGCAGCTTAAGGACAACCGTCTCTCCATCACACAGCTGATCATCAGGCGCGGACTCACGGTGTTTGCAGCCGTTGCTCTCCTCGCCGTTGGAGCAGCCGTGCTCTTCCTCGTCCCTCTACCAGAGATTCAGTCTGCAGAGAGCAACTATACCCGCGACTGGATCAATGTGACATATAGTCCTGATTCAATTTTCTCCACTCAGTTGGTCCCGAGTAAAGAGTCAGAGTGAGTTGAAGCTAATGTTGACATTTTGTAGCCGTGCAACTGCACACTGGAAGAATTAAATTTTAAAAAATCCAAATAAATTTCTGCTCCTGCTCTTTTCAATGTGCCCCTTATTTGGGTCTTGCTTATCCTGCAGTGTGAACATCCATTTTATGTTCAGTACTGGTAGCAAAAGAACCAACTCTCTGACTTTAATGGACTTTGCTGTCATGTGACCAAGTAAGTAATCAGAACATTTATAACAATTCCAGTGGCCAATATGAACAGCATGACAGCCAGAGCCAGACCTCTTCTGAGAACCAGAGACCGATGGGAGAGCTCAGCTTTAGGTGTTCTAACAGCCGGTGTCTCCTCAGTGTCAGTCAGGGTAATGACATCGGTTTGGCTGAAGGAGTCCTCTGCATCTTCTGTTTGGGTACCTAAAATGTAAACAAGACACTTTTAAAGAAATTAAAATGAAGAATCACCTTTTTTTTTTTTTAAACATGGACCCTCTTGTGTGATTTTTGTGACTGTGGCAAAAATAACAACACTTGTTTAAGATTCCAAGCGAGAAAAATTCAGGAAACATCAGCGACAGCGCTTCCCAAAGTTGGGATCAGGACCTCGCTGTGGATCGCCAAGAATTATGCAGGGGGTCTTGAGATGATTTCCAGAAATTGGAATAAAAATTGAAAAACTATTGCTGAAGCTTTATTTCTAGCATTATTGTTACAAAAACTAAACCAAATAGTTTTAAATGGATATGAGGGACCATGATGTAACGTCCATAAAGGGTCCATTTTCATCTATATATTGACCTACATCATCTACAGGAACAAGTCCACTATCTAGGGGGATTTTCTGTTCTGTCTTCTAAAGCCCAGAAGATTCTGCAGTGCTTGTTGACATTCCATGAAGACGAGACTGTCAGCCCATGTCTCCAAACAAAGCTTTCCTCTGAGAAGACTGCAGGATTCCACACTCTGAATGAAAAGTGAACTTTTATAACTCATTAATTAAATAATCATAAATAATCATGAGGTTGAATGAACCAGATGTAATATGAATAATAATAATGATGTTTGAATAATCTGTGCCTAATTTAGTGAACTTGAAATGAATATTATTGCTTACAATGAAACATTTTTATGTTATGATCAGTAATGTATGATTTAACAAGTTAATCATTATCTACACTCATACACAATGTTCATAAGATGTAAATTACGGTTAAGGTCACATATCACAAAGGTTTAAAGATTCTTTATCCACAGAACAAGAACATTTTGTATCTGGAAGGTGTGGTTTCTGAGGGATGTTTGGTAATGCCGACTGTGACAGCAGTGTCTGTCACCTCATGGACATGGTCTGCTGGTAGTGTTTTCTGTGTTCTGCCCAGGATGACTGGTTGATGTGCACACAATCAGTCTTCTGTTTATGAATGCATGTGTTAATTTTGTACTTCAATTTGAGTTACCAGTGACTTGGAGTTTCCCATGGAGTCTCACACCTGCAGCTCATCTCCCCAGGAAGCCTAGTCGGCACTCCTGGGATCTACCAACTCTCAAGGGAGGGGATATTCATGTTTATGCTTGTGTTTAATTTAATGTAGATGTTTTCTGTTATGGATAGGAAGTTTGTAATTATGATTTAGTTATTTGAGTTACCTGAATTGATTAGAGTGGTTAGTTTGTGTGTGTGTGAGGATGCGTGTGTTAATTGTATGTTAATTGTTCCCCTCTTGTATGTAGAGTGGTCTGATCAGCCACTATTTAAGTTGAACCTGGTGTGTCTGAAATGTCTTTTGTTTTCTGGAGAGTGTCTTGTGCTGTGATTAGGTTAAAGTTCCTTTAACTTTGAAGCCGCTCCAAAAATAAAATGGTGTTTTGAGTCTCATGAGCAGTTCTTCTCTGGCTGGTTTGTGCAAGTCCCTGACACCGACAAACATGTCAAATTCTGATTTGCGGAAAAGATAAACTCTAGATTATTAAAACTAGAGTGACTGCCGAGTCACTCAGTTTTCCAGCTGACACCTCGATTCGGCCAAATCGGGAAAGAAGCCTTTTTGAAACAACCTCCTTTGACCTTAAGGCAAAACCTTGCCACGACGCTGCAAGTGATTACAGACACAACAGCTCCTTCCAGAGCTACTGCAACTCAGACGTCCATCTTGGGCATCAAATCTGCAGACCCGGGTTGTATCTCACGGCCGCGGAAGCTCAACTCAGAGGAGGCTACTAATCTCTGAGGATCGTGGTCTCGACGTCCGGTGACCTCATCACTCTGACCGCAAACCTCAGGAACGCTGGGAGCAACTCGTTCAAGGATATCGTAGACCTGCATACTGGTGTCTGATGATATTTTATTAATAATCAACTCTCTAGTTATAGCAGACCAAATTCTTTTACACCCAGAATTCACAATCTCTTTCAGATACAAAGGTTCTGATCTACATCTACTTCACACATCACCATTCCATCATCACATATCATTATTCATAGCTTGCCATGTATTATAATTAGTCTAGAAAATAAAGTTGATTTTTAATTATATACTTAAATCTGTCTGAATTAATACGAAGTGTGTTTATGGTCCTTGAATAAGCAAAGAATCCTAAACTCTTCTGGTTAAACATTCAAAGATCAATCAGCTTGATTTTCTATATTTATATAGAATCATCACATATTATTGGTCATAATTTAACCCCCCAATCTCAATCTCACTACAATGAGCTGAACTGTTTTATTATTTTAAAGGGAAAATATTAACACTTTTTCCTAAAGGTAATATATCATAAGAAATACACTATTTGGAGATTTTCATCATGTTATATCATTATTATCATTATTTCCGAATGAAAAATACCCCCAAAGCGTTTTTTGGCTTCACGCATGCATTTCTGTCTCAGTTGCAAATTGTCTGCTGTCTGCATACAGTTGAATAGAGTTGTTGTTGCATCATCACAGCCTGTTTCTCCCCATCCAGATAGTCTCTCGTGTGCAGATCCGTCCTCCCCTGGACTTTTAAACACTGACTCTCAGTCTCTCTCGGCGCCTTCACATCTGGGCCCGCACGAATCAGACCTGAACGGGTGACTTTTGTTCATATCTTCGTCAAATCTGCATTTTCCTGTCCAGCCCGACCCTTTTTCAGCCCTCCTCCCCAGCGGTCAGACTGGGATTGAGGTGACACTACGGACTGATTGGCTGGCTAAAAAAGCCTACCGCTTTTGAAAATGACTTCTCAATAGTACCAACAGTAATATTTTATCATATAATGCACCTTCTGTTGCTCTGGAAGGTGTAAAATAGCATGATACAGGTCCTTTTGTCATGATTCGCCCCGGCCTCCCTGACTGTGTCACTCCTTCCGTAATTGGCCTTATTGTTCTCACCTGGCCCTCGTTAACCTGCCCATGTGTTCCCTGATTGTTCTGTGTATTTATACCTCCCTCTTTGTTCCTGTCGTTGTCGGATCATTGTTGTCATTTTGTGCATATTCGTTTGTCCTGTCGCTCCCAGTCTACAATTAAACCATTTTTATTTTTTCATCCGTTGCCTGCTCTTCTGCCTCCTGAAACCCACCACCACACATGGTCTGCCATCTCCACCCGCAGAACATGACAGCTTTAAGTTAAAATAGTTCTATGGTCTATAAAAACATGTTCAGGAAGTTCATTGCATAAATTCCTTTTTCACAACGCTATTTCAGCTGTTTTATTCTTGACCATTTCACTTATCCTGAATGAGCAACATGCCACTCTGGCTGCTATAAGCTGAGAAGCTCAGATATCTGGAAGCGGATCAGAGTAAAATCGCTCTTCCTCCCAAAAGGGTCATTTAACATTTGTGATGTCACAAACAAGGACTTTTTGAAACAGCTTTTTTGTGGCACATAGTCCCTAAAACCAAACACAGGCAGAAAACAGATGGATGGATTGTTTTCCTATTTGGAGTGTTTATAGAGGCAGTCGAGACCCACGTGGCAGCAAAATAGGATGCAAAAGGTGGGTTTTGCACAATATGTCCCCTTTAAGCATGTAGATATTGTCATGTCAGGGATATCTGGCGTTGCATGTCTTGACAATTTTGTGGGTCTACAGTACTGTGAAAAACTAGACGTTACCTGGCACATTTATTTTGTCTTTGATTTTTAAGCTCTTAAATGATTCAGATCAGCAAACACATTTCATTACCAAACAAAGATAAAGTGAGTAAAATGTATTTTTCAAATGATGATTCCATTCATTAAGGGAAAAATAATTGCCCCTAAACCTCATAACTGGCTACAACATGCTTGGTGACATAATGATTTTCTCACATCGCTGCAAAGAAACTTTGGCCTGGTATTTGGTCAAAGTTCACTTTCCTTCAGTATTTTCAGATGTAGAACAAAATGCATTGTTTCATAAACTACAGAAAGTCAGCCAGGACCTGAAGTAGAAAATCAGTCCCGTACCATCACACTACCACCACCACCAACTGGACTGTTTCATCTTTTCTATGCATAACAAGACACACACCATCTAAAAACTTTTCCTTTGGTCTTGTCTGTTCACAGAATGTTTTCCACAAAGTATTGAAGGTTGTTGGGAAAATGTGAGATAAACCTTTGTGTTGTCTTTGGTCAGTAGAGATTATTCCCTTGGAATTCTCTCATGGATGTCCTTTAAGCCTCCCTGCTTAAATCTTCTCACTTTATCTTTAAATCGTGTTTAAAATAAAGATCTGTCTGCCGGGTGAATCAGATTTCAGTCTTAATCCTCAGTTTTTGATCCTTTTTATTGGTTCTGTCTAATATGCAAAGATGTAAGTTCAAAGAATGAGTTTATTTCTTAAACTGAAACATATGTGAAGAAGTTCTGTGAACAATCTGTCTTACTTGTGTTGCTGGAGCTCTCGTGCACCCCTGCTCTGATCTGAGCCTGGAAGAAAAACATTGTGAGTCCTCAAAAATAAAGACAAAGCAGTGTTTTTTTCTTTTAGACTGGCAACATTTAAGTGTTAACACTGACCTCAGTTGTAACTGTCTTCCAGTTCATTCTGACCAAATAGAAAATCAAGAATGTGCATTGCAATGAACCACAAGTAAGCAAGCCGATCCACAAGCCTGGAAATTAAATCAGATGTTTAACTAAAACAGATATACAGGTGCTGGCCAGTAAATTAGAATATCATCAAAAGGTTGAAAATATTTCAGTAATTCCATTCAAAACGTGAAACTTGTACATTATATTCATGCAATGCACACAGACCAATGTATTTCCTATGTTTATTACGTTTAATTTTGATATTTATAGGTGACAACCAATGAAAACATCAAATCTGGTATCTCAGAAAATTAGAATATTCTAAAGGCCAATGAAAAAATGTTTGTTTCTCTAATGTTGGCCAACTGAAAAAAATGAACATGAAAAGAATGTGCATGTATAGCACTCAATACTTAGTCGGGGCTCCTTTTGCCTCAATAACTGCAGTAATGCGGCGTGGCATGGACTCGATCAGTCTGTGGCACTGCTCAGGTGTTATGAGAGCCCAGGTTGCTCTGATAGTCGTCTTCAGCTCCTCTGCATTGTTGGGTCTAGCGTATTGCATCCTCCGCTTCACAATACCCCATAGATTTTCTATGGGGTTAAGGTCAGGCGAGTTTGCTGGCCAATCAAGGACAGGGATACCATGGTCCTTGAACCAGGTGCTGGTGGTTTTGGCACTGTGTGCAGGTGCCAAGTCCTGTTGAAAGGTGAAGTCTGCATCCCCATAAAGTTGGTCAGCAGCAGGAAGCATGAAGTGCTCTAAAACTTCCTGGTAGACGGCTGCATTGACCCTGGACCTCAGGAAACACAGTGGGCCAACACCGGCAGATGACATGGCACCCCACACCATCACTGACGGTGGAAACTTTACACTGGACCTCATGCAACGTGGATTCTGTGCTTCTCCGCTCTTCCTCCAGACTCTGGGTCCTTGATTTCCAAAGGAAATGCAGAACTTGCTTTCATCAGAAAACATAACTTTGGACCACTCAGCATCAGTCCAGTCCTTTTTGTCCTTGGCCCAGGCGAGACGCTTCTTGCGCTGTTTCTTGTTCAAGAGTGGCTTGACACACGGAATGCGACACCTGAATCCCATGTCTTTCATGAGTCTCCTCGTGGTGGTTCTTGAAGCGCTGACTCCAGCTGCAGTCCACTCTTTGTGGATCTCCCCCACATTTTTGAATGGGTTTGTC